>NC_048220.1:82909105-82985407 GCF_002007445.2 Ailuropoda melanoleuca | reverse complement strand
GCAGGCTCCGCCCGGCTCGCTCCCTCCGCGCGCTCGGTCCTAGCGCCGCCCTGGCCCGGCCCAGGGGGAGGGCCGCCCCCCCTTCCCGGCCTGCCCCGGGGCGCCCCCACGCCCCTCACCCACAGCCCCTGCGCGCCGCGCCCCGCAGCGGATCTGCCCTGCCGCTCCCCAGGCGCGCCTCACCCACGTCCCGAACCCTCGCCTACTGTGTTCCCAGCGTAAGCGCTCACCCTCTTCCCCAGCCCCATACCCCGCGGCGACCCCACCTCACCGCGATTCCCGTCTGCAGCCACCGCCCAGGCTCGGGTTCACCCCTCTCCTTTCCAGCTCCTAGTCCCAGTCCCAAATCCACTTCATTCCACTCGGGCCCAGCCCCACTCCGTGCTTAATTTCTCCCCGTCCCAGTCTCACCTCCATCCCTGGTCCATCCCAAACCAGGTTAAATCCATTTCCGTCCTACCCCCCAACCCAACTGGACCAGCCGCCTTGGCCCATCTGCAGCCCATACCCACCTCTGAAAGGTCCACTTCTAGTCCACCTCCATCACTATTCACTGCCATCTGTGTCTCCACCCCACATCCAACCCATTTCTTTCCCAGCCTACTCCCAACCCCATGCTCAGTGCGCGCCTCCACACAGTCACTATCCGCCTTCGCTAGCAGTACCCCAGGCCAGCCTACCCGATTCCCATGGGGTTCCCAGTTCCCAACCACACCCCTCCATCCCTGCCTCCTTGACCATGCCCAGCCCCAACCCAGCTCAATACCCCAGCACTCCCAACTTCTCCATCCCTGCCCCACCCCTCTTCTGGGCACCCCCTCCATTACTAGCTGCCCCCAGGGCCGTCTCTCAGATGGGGCCAGCCTAGGAAATCCTTTGCCTTCTCCCCCAAGCCTCAGGCCTCTCAGAGGAATCCCAACTACAGTTCCAGAAGCAGCATCTAACCTCAGACTCCCAGGGCAGTGTTCCTCCAAGGACGCTACAGGACCAGCCTTCTGCACCTTTATTTCCCAAAGCTCCGAGCACAGAAATCTCCTACAGGGGAGTGAGCACCGCTGCGAGGGCCTCCTGGAACATCTCCACTCCTTGCTGAGGTGGGACCCTGAACCCCCCTACCTCCCAGCTCTAAGAAGCCTTTTCCACCTCCTACAAAGCCTCCCACCCCCATCTTCTGGGGGCAGGTGACAGAACCAAGCAAGCTTTACTTGGTCCAGTCTGCGAAATGGAGGAGGAGGTGGTCCTCAGCTGGGCCTCTGAGTTCTGAGTTGGGTAATCAATTATACCAAGAGGAGGAGATCAGTGTGCATTGATCAGCAGTGAGTCCCAGTGCTTTAGAGTAGGAATAACCTCGGGGCGCCTGGGTGGCAGAGTGGTTAAGCGTCTGCCTTCAGCTCAGGGCGTGATCCCGGCGTTCCAGGATCGAGCCCCACGTCAGGCTCTTCTGCTATGAGCCTGCTTCTTCCTCTCCCACTCCCCCTGCTTGTGTTCCCTCTCTCGCTGGCTGTCTCTATCTCTGTCAAATAAATAAATAAAATCTTTAAAAAAAAAAAAAAAAGAGTAGGAATAACCTCTTCAACCCCCCCCCCCCCAAATTTCACAGACACCTGCCTGGGGAACTCTGTACCTACTATGCTCATGGGAGTTTCTCCACAGCCCCCACTTGGAGCAAGGCCCAGGCAGAGTCAGCAGGATTCTGGGGAGGGAGGAGACTGGGGAGGGAGGAGACTGCAGTAGGGCCGAGGGGTGCCTGGAAGGGGTAGGTAGAGGGTTCCCAGGCCTCATTCCGCTCCTGCTTCCCTTGATGTGTCCCAGCTCAGAACTCCCCGCCGCCCCCTCCTCCCCAGCCTCCTGCTCACTCAATTTCATATCCAAAAAACAGAAGTCCAATGAGCATGCTCTCCCTTCCTCAAATTCTTGCTTCCCCTCAGCCACCTACAAACTCTCCAGCCACCCCATTCTCACCTCTTTGCCATCTATGTTTTTAAATAAACTTTTAATTTTAGAACAGTTTTAAATTTACAGAGAAATTACAAAGATAGTACAGAGTCCTTATATGTCCCATGCCCTGTTTTCTCTATTTTCAGGGGAGAAAGAGGGTTCCCTGCTTACATGCCCTGGAGCCTACTCCTTCTGGTCTTCTTCCCCTTCACCCCTCCACATCATTTTCATCCTATAATTTGTAGATCTGCAATCTGTTGTCCCTGGCACTGCTGCAGCCAAGGTCACTAGTGACCCTTAAGTTGCCAAATTTAGTGGCCCCATCATGGTCTTCCATTTCCCTTACCAGTAGGAGGAAGGGGACCACTGATCACCCTCTCCTCTGTGAATCTGCCTTTCTTCAGCCACTGGTTACCCCCGTAACAAACCCATGGACCCAGCCCTGGTGGGTAGGTCTCCGGGCCTCCTTGGAGTCCTCCCACCAGGCTTTCATGTCTCCTGCTCCCAGCCCTGATCACTCTTCAAGTCACTAACATATTGGGTCTCTCCCATCCCTAGAGCACAAGCTCCTCTCCACGCTGGGTCCCTGGAGTAGAAAAGACAAGAAAGAAGGAGGAGTCAGATCCAGAAGCTGGTCACTTGCTGTGTGACCTTGGCTAAAATGCTTCCCCACTCTGTGTCTCCTCTTTGATGACTTATAGGGAGAAACTGTGACTGGATGGAGGTTTAAAAGGTAAGAAATCCTTCCCTCCTCCTCGAAGCCTGGCTCTCCCCGCCTCCCATGTCCATCTTCCTCTTCTATGCTTCTCCACAACTGGTGGGGAAGCTTTCAAGGCTGACATGTTGGCTTCAGCACTTTTTCAGCACCAGCTGGTGGAGCCTTCTCTGCCCGCATCCTGCCTCTGCCAAGTTCCAACCAAGCACCCCTTCAGCAGTACCCACCATCCTTACGGTGCTCACCGCATTTCCTAGGCATTGGCCCCTGGCGCGGGGCCAGCCACTTGACCACAAGAGCTCTGCTCCTGCTAAGTCCGTTGCTGTCACCACACAGACTTTGCCAACCATGTGACCTTAGACTCGTTGCAGGACCTTCCTTGTCTCACTCATCTTCAACTATAAAATGGGAATGATCATGATGGTGCCTTCCTCATAGGGTCTGTCTGAGGATTTTTAAAAAGTAGAAAGTGCTTAAAATGGCAGCTGCACATTGTAGGTGTTATTGATGTGTTGGCTGTTTTACAGATGGGAAAACTGAGGCTCAGAGAAAGGCAGTGACTTGCCCTGAGGTGTGCAGCTGGTGAGTGACAAAGTCTGGGTGGGAACTCAGGTCTGTCCCATGTCACTTCACACCACAGGCTGTCCCTGCTTTCCCTCCTAGCACCGTCATTTCCCGGGGCGGGGGGCGGGGGGGGGTGGCCTAGTCTGGAGTTTGGTCGGAAGTAGTTCTTAAGGCTACCACTGTTGGGACTAGGCTGGGACTCAGGGGGGAGGGTCCTGGGCTTGGAGGGGAGGAAGTGTGCCCAGTGCTATGGATGTCCTTGGTTAGGTATCCCTGTCCCTGTCTTCTGGCTGCTTTTCCATGGCAGGCTCCAGAGGGGATCATGTAGCCCAGGCTGGTGGTCAGATGCAGAGACTGCTTCAGGGATGCACGTCAGCTCTGAGACTATTGCTGAAACCATTAAGAAAGGCTCCACTGGGGCTACTGAGCTAGCAAGATGTGGGCCTGGGGCTGGTTGAGGGGCATCTTTGCCAGTAATGGTGAGACCCACCTGAGAATACAGCCAGCACGCAGAAAACAGAGCTGAGAGATGGCAAGTGAGCAAGAAGGCAAGCTCAGAGAGATTCCCTCTGTCAATGACCTTTCCAGTTAAATGAGACACATTGTCCCTGTTTTTGCTTAAACTATTTTGAACGGCCGCTGAAAGAGTCCTTCCTACTACCCAATCCTCAGGTAGTAGGCATTTCTGTCCCAGGCGGGGACGTGGGTGAAAGCTGAGCTGGCCTTTTAGTGCCCCGCCCCGCCCCAGCCCCGAGAGGGAGGACCCTCCCTGACCACTCTGTGGTGACCTCACCACACAATCTCCCGGGGCTGGCCCGGCCCCACCGCTGACTTCTTCCCAGACTCCCAGCAAGCTTCTTGCTCCACTGTGGCCCCTGGAGCCCTGGCCCCACCCCATCTGGGCCCCCGTTGGGGAGGGGCCCTTCCTCCACTCACAGGGTTGCTGCAGTCCCAGTCCCTCTGTGCTGTGGGGCCTGGCGCTTCAGCCCACGGCCTCAGCTCCCTTTCCCTAGCAGGGCTGCTTGGAGGGGTCCACGGGACTGTGAATGTTCCAAGGCCACGTGGGACCTGGCACTGAGGAGGCAGCCCCAGAATCATCAGTTCTCTGTACTCTGTACTCCGGTGAAACAGTCCCTCGCCCTGCACCGCCTCTCTCCCCGCTGACTTCAAATGAGCTCAAACTGCTCAGAGCTGGCAAAAGCCCCTCCCCTGCCTGCCGCCTCTCTACTTGCCCACTCATGCCCCCGCCGCCGGCTCTGCCCCCCCCCCCGTTGGAGACTGTACTCTCCAAGGGCGCTAATGGCCTCCCCTGCCTGGCACAAGGATGTTTCCCAGTCCCCATAGCCTCCACCCGCACAGCCTCACACCCCACCTTTGGAACACTGTGATCCCTGCAGCTCTTGGGGAGGGGGCAGCTGGGAGGTGCAGTGGGGAGCACCCCAGCCTTTGATCCTTTGAGCAGCAGACCCAGGCCATTCTGGCTGGGTGGCTCTAGACAGGTCACTTTCACTCTCTGAGCCTCAGTTCCCCCATCTGAAACATGCTTTTTTTCTTTTTTCAACGATTTTATTTATTTATTTATTTGACAGAGAGAGCACAAGTAGGCAGAGCGGCAGGCAGGGGGAGAGGGAGAAGCAGGCTTGTGGGGCTCAATCCCAGGACCCTGGGATCATGACATGAGCCGAAGGCAGCTGTTTAACCGACTGAGCTACCCAGGCGCCCCTGAAACATGCCTTTAATGGCATCTCTCTCAAGTGATTTTCTGATTAAATTATACATAAGCTATTGATCTGTGGCTCCTGGCAGAGGGAGGGAGCATTCAGAGCAGGTACCCCATGCTTGTGTTTACTTTCTTCCAGGCTAGCTCCTCTTTCCTGAGATTCGGTCCCCAGCTCGCTACTCCTCACCCTCCCCTCCCTGTCCCCCCCTCCCCCAACTTCCCCTTTTCAACCACCTTCCCTGGGCAGAAGCCTCCCAAGCTTCCTCCCTCCAGCCATCTGGGTTGTCCAGCTGACCCTGGCAGCTAGTGGTCCGGCTTCTTCCTGGCCCACCACAGCCAAGCCTCTTAAAAGAGTTGTCTACACTCTCTCATCTCCTCTGATTGAACCAGCCCTCCCCCTCGTTCCTCTCACCCTGGCTGCTTCCCCAGCTCTCTGCTAAACTGATCGCTTTGTTGTGAAATGCAACGGGACTCCTTGGCCTTATCTGCCTGGATGACACTGTTGGCAACTTCTGGAAACACTCCTGCCCTGCCCCTGCCTCCCTGCCCTGAGCTCTCCAGAGGCTGTCATCTGTCTGCTTCCTCTGCCTACTGCTGTGATGGTGCTGCTTCCTGGCCTCTCATTTCTTCCCCGGCTGTCCTCACGCTGAATTTGTTCCATGCTTATTATTTTTTTAACAGGTTAAAAAAGAATCAAACTTAATTGCCAAACTCCAAAAACCAGATTTCACATAAAAGTCTGAATCTCTGGATGCTGTTGGTAAACTTGCAGATTTGGCACAGCTGGGCATTCCTACATGGTGGCCCTTGCTTGAGGCCGAGAGTCGCTGCCCCCCAGAAGACTCCCCCCAGACTGCTCCCAGCA
Organism: Ailuropoda melanoleuca; assembly: GCF_002007445.2. Taxonomy (NCBI): domain Eukaryota; kingdom Metazoa; phylum Chordata; class Mammalia; order Carnivora; family Ursidae; genus Ailuropoda; species Ailuropoda melanoleuca. The sequence goes on along the minus strand of NC_048220.1, from coordinate 82,979,605 downwards.
GCATTCACCATCCTCCCTTGTGTTCTTGTTCACCTGTATCCATGGAAACCAAGGATGGACTGAGAGGGCTTCACGGTTCAAGAGAAGTGGGAGAGAGTACATTTCTTTGTGGAGGTGAAAGATACTGTGTTTAATATGCTAGGGATGTCTCGGTTGAAAGGAAACTGCATCTTACCTGCTTCACTCCTGCTGTGACCTGCCTGGGCCTACTCCTCAGCTCTCTCTCTGGCACCAATTACAAGCATCCGTGACCTCCCCGGCCCTGTCCCAAACTCATTCCTGAATTGAATCTGAGATGAATATGGACTTGAATCTTCATCTGCCCCCTGAATGTCACATAAATGTCCCACAGGCACCCCATTGAGTCATTCAACAAACATTCACTGGGCATCCACTGTGTGCCAGGCACTGTTCTAGGCTATGGCAAGGTGTGATGAAAATAACACAGGAAGCCCTGCCCTCATGCTCCATGGGTCCTCAAGAGAACACAACAGAGAGGTCATCTCTTCTCTTGGAAACGATGGGCCCAAGGACCTGCTGAGAATGCCAGCAACTTCAGACATGCTGAAGGTCCTCATGCCAGGTTGTCCTGGCCCTAGTCTGGGCCTCTCCTCAGTCTCTCTAGTCCAGGCTTGAGACAGGAGGGAGAGATGACCGTTCCCCTAGGGTGGGAAGCAAGAAGCCCCAGAGAAAGATGGGGCCACTACCAGAGCCTCCAAGTTTCAAGACGCAGGCAGGAGGGAGCTTTCAAGGAGCATTCACAGATGAAGGATGCTCAGTGCCAGCCAGTCCAGGACCGTGTGCCCAGCTTCAGGCCTGGCATCTAGTCTGGCTCATGGCTCAGGGGCTATGAAACCTCGGTCAGGTCTCCTAACCTTTTGTCTCCACAGTGAGGGTAGACACCTCCCAGGGTGGCTGGGAGGACGGCATGAGATGTTGTGAGCAATGACTGGTATATTCCAGATGCGTAGCAGAGCTGCCTTCCGCCTCTCCTCACCCCTTGTCCCTCAGACCCCTACTCTAGGACCCCTGGGACTTGTCACTGGGTCCCATCTCTGCTCCTCCCTTTCCACAGCCCCTGCCCTTCCTCCTAGTCCCCCTCCTTCCGTCCACCTTGCTCACAGCTCTCGGAGCTCTTTTACGATACAAATCTGAAAGGGCTGCTTCATTATTTCCTGCTCTTCTGTGCCCTGACACCCCAACCCCACGCTCACGATGTAGTCCCAGCTCCTTGGCCGGGCACTTGTGGCCTCCCAAGCACCCGGGGGCTGTGCTCTCCAGCCCCACCCTCTGCTGTGGCATTTGGCGGACACCTGTGGGCCTTCACTCCGGCTGTCGGCTGTCGCTGTTTTCCACCTCCCATCTCTGCAGATGCACCTTCAACTCCTCTTCTCTGACCTCCAAGCCAGTCCAGATCGGACACTTCCCACTTCCGTGGGTGCTGGGGCCCAGCACATGGGATCCCCCTTGACCTTCTCCTGCTGACCATGAACTAAGTCCCCATCACAAGGATGACCAGGATGGCAAGCCCTGGGAAAACCCATCCTTTTTTTTTTTTTTTTTTTAAAGATTTTATTTATTTATTTGACAGAGACAGAGACAGCCAGCGAGAGAGGGAACACAAGCAGGGGGAGTGGGAGAGGAAGAAGCAGGCTCCCAGCGGAGGAGCCTGATGTGGGGCTCGATTCCACAACGCCGGGATCACGCCCTGAGCCGAAGGCAGATGCTCAACCGCTGTGCCACCCAGGCGCCCCTGGGAAAACCCATCTTAATCCCCACCCCGCCGTGGGCTTCAAATCCCATCCTTCCTAACGCACAGGCAGAAGCACGTGCAGGACACAGCTGCATACAGGTTTATTGTGGCTCTGGATGTGAACAGGCTGGTGTGGCCAGCACCGGTGTGTGACAGTGGTGGAGGGAGTGGGGGGAAATGGAGGGAGTGCAGGGAAATGAAGGGGACAGGGCAGGGCCCAGGGAACCCCAGGCTCAGGCCAGGAGTTGGGGTTGGGGTGACCTCTGCCAGCCCTATCCAGAAATCTGGGGCAAGGACTCTGGAACGGGAGCTCCCTCTGGCTGGGCTGGACGAGGCAGCCATGGGTGGGAGGGGCTCACACATGGGAGAAGGCGTGGCTCTTGCAGAGGGGCTTGTCCTTCTTGGAGTAGAAAGTCTTTCCTTCCAGGTTGATATGGCATATCTGAGGGCAGCCAGGGTCAAGCCACATGGGGTTGGGGGTGGCAGGAGAGTCCCCTTCCCAACCTCTCATGAATTCCAGAGGCAGGGAGTGGGAGGGAGGCTGACAAAGAACACAGGACGAGGGGGCAGGACCCGACTCCACGCTGGGGGGCACTCACCGCACACACGAAGCAAGTGTCGTGCCAGCTGAAGCCCAGCGCCTCCAGGAAGCGGTCCCCTGCGTCGATCTTGAAGTCGCAGCCCCGGCATTTCGTGCCAAACATCTTCTCATAGTCTGAGGATGGAGGCAGAGAGGAAGGGGGCCCTGGGTTCTCACCTGCCCCACACTCCACCCCTTACCTGTGCCCCCCTGCCCTGGCCCCCTACCTCGCTCGCAGTAGGGTGCGCCTTCCTCCATGTAGAAGGCCCTGTTCCGAATGGGCGTCTTGCAGGCCGTGCAGGTGAAACAGTGCACGTGCCAGGTCATCTTTAGGGCGTGCATGATCTCCTAGGAGGACGCTACAGTCACCGGGCAGCTTGGCCCCTCCTGTCCAGAGCTGGGGACACAGGAAGGCTGGCCGTGGGCCCTCTTCCTTCCTATGGTAAATGTTACATCTGCACACCCCCAAGTCCCGCTCTACCTCCAGCCCCACGATCTCCCCTTGGATGGCCGCTACGCCTTTCAGATTTGCCACGTCCAAAGCTTGGCTCCTTACCTCTGTACCCCAAACTTGCCTCTCCCACAGCTGTCCCTAGCTCAGTTGACAGCAACTCCATCCTTCAAATCTGCTCAGCTGAGATGCCCCTCTTTCTCTCACACACCACACCAAGGCGGCCAGGAACCCCTGTTGGGTCCACCTTTATGCACCCAGATCCCAACCACTTCCCACTGCCTCCCTGATGCGGACATGGGAGCCTCGGGCATCCCTGGCCTGGATGACTGCACAAATCTCACCTGAAATCCTCCTTCTGCCCCTAGAGACGGATGTCAAGCTAAACGAGTCCACATTCCCCTCTGCTTGAATCCCTGCCTATGCTCCATTTCCCTCTGGCCTCTGTACCCACTGCTCTCCCCACGTGGCCTCTTGTCCATGGTTGATGCACCAGGCACGCCGGTGTAGGGGCTTCACACCTGCTGTCCCCTCTGCCCGGACTGTCTACCCCAGGTATGTCCCAAGTCTCACACCTCACTGCTTCCAGTTTCTGCTCCAATGTCCCCTTCTCCAGACGCCTGTTCTGACAACACCAGTTAATACTTCCAATCTGCTCTTCCAATGCCATGTTCCTAATACCTTTAACTCTGTTCTCATCACTCACCAGCTTTTACTAACACAGTACCAGGTGATTTACTTACTGTGTCTATTGCTTAGCATTTCCTCTCCTCCCTTCCTCCTGCTCAAATGTAAGGCCCGGGAGGGAATGGAACATGACCGTTCTAGTAGCTGAAACACCGCAGCGGTGCCCATTTCTGTGGGTGCTCGTCAACAAATGTCCGTGAGCTAACCTGCTCCAATGGCCTGGGGACGAGGCCGAGGCGCAGGAAGGGTCTGTGCTGTCGCGGGGCCCGGGCTGTCAATCCTGGGGCCCCTGGGGCCAACCAGGGCCAGCAGCATTCAGATCTAGAGCAGGCAGAGGGCAATGTGGGGCCTCGAGGTGGGTCAGATCTGGGGGTCCAACCAGACCCTGCTGCTTAGCTGGCTAACTTGGCCAACGGCATTACCTTCTCTTGACACTTGGCTGCTTCTCTTGTGAACTGGGAACCTAATCCCACCCTGGCAGGTTTTAAGGATGGCCCCACATTTGAAGCTGGGGGTCCCAGACCCCATGCCTGCTGGGGCCCGGTAGTATACTCCACAGGGCAAGGTGGTGTTGGGGAGCACCTGTCTCTGCCTGTAGGGACGGTGCTGAGCAGTTCATGCAGGAATGCCTAGAAGGCTCAGGTTGAAATCTAGGTGTTAAAGTGAAATCTGACTTTCAAATATTGCCCATGAATTTACAATGCAAGCGTAGACCAAGCAGGACACATAGGCAGCATCTGGCTCTCCGATGGCCTGTGGGTGCCCTCTGCACCTCTGTCACATCTCACATATACCTCACAACCACCCTGGCCAGGAAGTGTCTGCCACCATTTGAGTGAGGCCCAGGGAAAGTGACCTGCAGCAGGTCACAGAGTCAACAGACGGCAGAAATGGGTTTCATGCCCAAGTCTAGCTAGCGCCAAAGCTGCTCTTCCCACTGCCTGGTGCTGCCTCTTTTCAAGAAGTGGACAAAGCCTCCAGGGGAAGGAACCTGGTTGTGAGCTGGTGGGACAGGGGGCTTGGGCAAGAGCACAGGTAGCCCAGAGCAGGGTCCAGTGTGTGTGTGAGCAGGGAGGCAGCTTTCTGCTGGTATTCAGAAGAACCTGGAAGCCAGTTATCAGTATTTAATGCCCTAGTTTCCTAAACATGTCTGCCTCTCCCCTCTCCACCGTCCTGACCTGGGCCCCAGCAGCCTGTTCCCTTCTCCAGCTGTCTCCCCTTGCCCAGAGGAAGCTTGCTGCAGCACGGCTGACCTCATCAGCCCCAGCTCCCAACTCCTAACACAGCCCCCGCTCACCTCTTCCGCCTCATCTCGCACCCTTCCCAGGTGTTACCTTGTGACACAAGCTATTCCTTCTGCTTGGAGTGTTCTCTCCTGATCCTTCTCCAAGCTAATTCCTATTCATTTTTAAAGTTCAGCCTAGAGGCTACTTCTATCCATTCTTTCAAACATTTACTGATCACCTCCTCTATCTGGAGCACAATATAAAGCAGACCAGCCCTGGTCCCAGCCCATGGAGTTCACACCTGGGGAAAAGATGGGACAAGAGGACTGTGGAATAGTGAGCAAACTGTGGGGGACTTGGTCTGGTGGAAAGGGTGGGTATCAGGGAAGGTGTTCCTGAGGAAATGTTAGGAGTCCCAAATGAGAAGGGGCAAGGTAAAGAGGGTGCTAAAATAGTATTCCTGGCAGAGAGGACAGACTGTGCAAGGGCCCTGGGGTAAGGGAAACAGCAACTGGCAAAATGAGATGGGCCACATGGCCATAGCACTGGAGAGGGACAAGTGGTGAGAGGTGAACCTTAAAAAGCACAGGGTTTCTGAGGGCTCCCAAACCTGGGTAGGTCCCCTCTGATAGGTCCCCTCTAATGTGTCCCTTGCGCTGTGCAGCTTCCCTCCAACTCCACTGAAAAAATCTGATTGCCCTTGGTTTCTCTCCCTATGCTCCATACTGATGTCCCAGGGCAGGCAGAGTTCTGAGCTCTGGGCACAGATGGGAACTGAACCCGTGACAGGTTGGGGAGGTAAGCTTCCCCCCACTTTCTCCCAGGGTGAGGTGGGGGCTTCCCAGAGTGTGTCAGGCCCTGAGTCCCTGGAAGAGGGGAAGCTAAGGGTCCCTGGGCCTCTGTGGAACATTAGCCTGGGCTGGGGCAGGAGAGGGTTTGCCACCCAAAGCTTACTCCAGGACCTGGGAGCCAGCCAGGCCCTATTAAGCTTGGCTCCTCATCTGTGGCCTGGGTGATAACCCTGTCCACTCAGGGCAGGGGTGCAGCAGGACAAGACTGCAGTGTAACGCAGACAGAGCAGTCATCGACAAGTAGGGCCTTAATTTGTAGACGCCCAGCTCAAGAAAGGTCCTGGGATCTAGCCCATTCTCTTAGAACAGCCCAATGGGGTGTGGCCCAAGCAGGCAGGGAAACGACTGTGATCTGGGGCAAAATTCCCTCATCTAGAAGATGGGAATCACCACACTGACTTCCTACGTGTAGGACTGTGAGGCTGGATGCCCCACACACTGTAAGTACCCCACAACACAAACTGTCATTACAAGGACAAAGACTCTGATAATATCCATTCTCCCTTCCTATCTACTGATACAATCTCCCTTTCTGGCTGGGTACATGGCTGCCCCAAATAGACTGTCTTTCCCAGCCTCTCTTGTGGCTCAGTATGGTCATGGGACTATGGTCATGTGACTGAGATCCAGCCAATGGGACGGAAGCATCAGGGTTGGGTGGCAGCATGTTCTCAAGATGGCTGCCATGGGCCTTCCATCCCTTCTTCCCCTTCCTCCTTCCCATTTCATGGCTGAAACATAACAATGTTGGCCAAGGCTCATGAGGCATCTTGAACTAAGAGTGTTAAGCCTGTGCTGACAATGGCCAAGAAACAAGATACAGAAACCTAGATCTGCCCATTAGTCCCAGACTGCCCACCCCTGGACTTTCTTAGGTGGGCAATAAGCTGCTGCTATTTTGAATTTTCTATCGCTCATGGTCAGGGTAATCCTTATTAAAATGAACATCACCACAGAGCTATCTGGCCACATCTGGCAGCTCTGCCTCTGTATCCAGAAATAAGGAGAAGCAGGAAATGTCAGGAAGAGCCCAAGCTGGGAGTCAACAGTGCCCGGGGCTGCTCCAGCCCAGACCTCATGCTCTGCAGCCTTGGGCAGTTTCTGCCCCTCTCTGGGCTTCAGTTTCCACATATGTGTGACAGGAACCCCGTTAGCTTTCCACCTTGCCAGTTCCGCCCCCTTTTCCTCTAGCTGTGCCCTTGACCACCTGACACCCTCTGAGTCCTCCCCACTTAGTATGAGCTCCTGGGGGCAGGGCCCAAACCTGTTCCCTCATGAGGCATCCTTGGGCATGGGGCACACTATCTGGCACAATGTCCACAAATAAACAGAACGAACGGGCGAAGGTAGATGGCCCGTCACTCTGTGCTCCTGACACACCGAGCCAAGTCCCAAGCCTGGCTCCTGTTGGCAGCTGGGCTGCCCTGCAGAAAACATGGCCAGGGTCTGCCGCGTCTTTAGCCTCAGTGGGAAGAACAGGATTTTGAATCACAAACTTCTGTCTGGATTTCTGGCTCTGGCATTCCATAGTCCTATGCCCTCCAGGCGTGGTGAATTATCCTTCAAAGTTTCTGTCCTCTCGTGCCCTGGAGGTGGCAGACACTGTGGGTAAGCCTCCTCAAAGCCTGTCATGACCCCCTTCCTTTCTGCCTTCTTCCCATGGAAGATGAAGACTACGATACTGGGTTTGCCAACTTCCCCTACAGCCCAGGTGCTCAGAGGATAACAAGTCCAAACACTGAGAGAAAGATGCAAGTTCCTGGTTTTTCTTCCAGAGTCAAAAGCAAAACCTTGTTAAAATAATGCCATTTGGCCTTTCCCTCTCCTTCCCGCCTGCAACAAGAATATAAGGCGTGGGGCTTAAGTAGTCCTCGGGTAACCATGGTATGAGAGGGTTGGGTACAAGGGTCTACATGCTAAGGATTCCGGAACCAAAGGCAGGAAAAGCCTAAGGCATCCTTGAGCTGCTCTTTCAGCCCTGGAATTCTTGTGACTGGAGTAAATAACCCCTTCTGCTAAAATCTCTGTAGTGAGGTTTCATCATTGCCGCTGAATGCAACCCCACTGACGCAGCCAGGGGATCCACACGGACCTCCCCTCTTCGGGTAAGGTCATCTTGTTTTATTTTGGGGAACCAATCCTCCCTCACTCTGTCTGTGGTGCAGGTGGGCCTGCCTGACCCCTGCTCCGGTGGGTGTCACCCAGGCCCGGCTAATCTACCTGCAGCTGGAGGCCAGAGATGGGCATGTGACACAAGCTATTCCAATGAGCATCAGCACTGGGACCCGTGAAGCGTCAGCTGGCACGGGGTGCTCCTATTCTCTTTGTAGCGCTAAGCTGGGGAGAGGTAACGCTGGAGCCACTGCAGTGCCATCTTTGCCGCCTTCTAAGGGAAAAGTATGCAGGGAACGAAGCCAACACAGACGGAAACAGCGGCAAGTGGTGGAAAAAGTCCTCACGACCTCAGGACCTGCCTTCAACTGGGCCTGAAGCTAGTGCTGCTCGGGCTTTCTGAGTGTTTGAGCCGATACACATATCTCCTGCTTTTCAAAAATTAACGATATACTGCTCACTTTTACGACAGACCCGCTAACTGAAAGAAATCTGAAAAGGAATTTTACTTTTACAAAAAAAAAAGATGCGAAAGTGAAAAAGAGCGTTCAGTGTTTGTTTTGTAGTGAGCCCTTTTAGAGGCAGCACGCACCCCTTACTGAGCAAGGGGCCGCGCCCCGGCACCAGGCCACCACAGCTCTGAGCTGTGTCTGTGAGCATCTGCGCTTTATCTCGATTTACTTTGTGCATCTGTTAGCAAGATGAGTCCTAAGGCACCAGAAAAGCCTATACGGGGTTATTTTTTGGGTCTGGGAACACTCAAATTTTCTTCCATATATATTAACAGTTCTTGCTTCTTCACTACGCCATTTTGGCTTGTGAAGGTTTTCACAGGAACGCTCCACTTCCAGAGAGCCAGGGAAACCTGTAACACTCCTGCTCGCTTGAGCCCCTCTGAGTAGGACTTTGGTCATTGGTGAAGAGGATCTTGGCTAACGCAAAATGAGGCTAATATAGCATCCTGTTTATTAAGATGCTAGGGATCCAAATGACTCCTGAGGGGAGAGCCCCCAGGCCTAAGAGATCCTCCGCAGTACTCTTCCACGCTGACAGGGTCAGATTCGCCCTCCCCCCCTTGCCCTGCCCACCCACCAGCCCCACTCACGCCTGTGATCTTCTTCTTGCACTTGGCACAGCTGGGTGCATAGCGCACATCATAGCAGGGTGGGCAGAAGATGGCACCCTTCTCCTCAAAGAAACCGCCCTCTTCCAGGACCTTCCCACACTGGCTGCACACAAATTCCTCGGGGTGGTATGCATGGCCCAGCGCAACCAGGTAGCGGCCCCTGAGGGGGAGGCGAGGGCAGTGAGAGGGAGTGTCCGCCAATTCTGTGTAACCTTACTGAACACCTATCCTGAAGCCTTGAAGGGAAATTCATTCTCCCCATTTTCCAAATAAAGGAGAAACAGGCTTGGGTTGGGAGGTGACCCAAGTGATGACACAGGGATGAAGCTGCACTGCTCTGATGACAAGGAACGGTGACAGGCAGTATTGGGATGAGGGGGAGGGTTTCACTAGGTGGGGGCTGCTGACCCGGGCCTAACGAGACAAGCCAGAGGAATTGCTGCCCTGGGGGCAGGAGGCCCAGAGTGCCCATCAGCTCTGAAGACCAGTGGGTACTTGAGCCGACCTTGGTGCCCACTCTGTCCCACTAGCCTGGTCCATCTGGCCTGGGGAGGGGGTCCCACATAAATGTCTAAAGAAGAGCCTAAGAGCTGACGGGAGTCAAGAGCAGTGCAGGACCAACGCTCAGAACTAGGTTCTCACACTGACTCCGGGGGTGCTGTGTGACCCTGCTGGGCCCTAGAGAACAGTGCAGAGAGGGAGGAGCCTCAGGCCTGTCTGTTCTGAGAGCAGAGGTTTGGTGGAGACCAAGTGAACAGGAGGGGGAGCAGAGGGGCTGGGAGGGGCAGGCCTTTCTTGACCCAGAGAGTGGCCATCCTAGGGGTGCAGCTTGAGTGTGCTGCTGACACTTCCTCCAGGTCAGCAGGACAAACACTGATAGAGGCTGACCTGGGGTGGGGGAAGGGTTGCAGGATGCAGAATCTGAGGACCTAGGCCAGGTCCCTGCCCCCGCCGCAACTGGGAACTGAATGCTTATCCTCCCACAGTGACAGGTGAGATGAGTGGGGAGACAGTTGGGGGCGCAGAGGTTGGAAAGATGCCAGAGCCAGGCTTTAGGATGGGAAAGGCCAGAGTAGGAAAAGGGACAGGGCCACCCACCGGATGACCTTGTGGCAATGGTGACACACAGGAGTCTTGCCGTTGTTGCCACCTCCTGTTCCTGTGCCCCCTCCAGCGGCCGCCTGCACGATGGAGGTCCGGTTCTGCAGAGGCGTGGGCGTGGCTGGCTGGCTGTGCCGGGTCAGCACTGTGCTGGTCTTGTCCGGGGCGTAGCGCTCAGCAAATGTGGGGTCCACAGCCCAGGGTGGGCGGCTAGTGGGGCTGAGTGTGGTAGGGCCTGCCTGGGCTAAGGAAAGTGGCTCCAGGGAGGTGTCCAGGGAGCCCAAAGGTCAGGGGGTTGAGCCCAGGGCAGCTTGGAGGCCCTCCCCACCACCCACATGCCCCTGTAAGCTACCCACCCTTTCCCAGGCTCAAGCCCACACTCTCTCACCAGGCCAGGGTTCCTGGAGTGTAGCTGAGGCTGGGGCTGGGACTTCTGTCCTGGGCACCTGGCTGCAAGATCTGCCATTCAAGGCCCTGTATGGTTGAGGCTCCTGGTGTGGCCCCACCCCCCAACCTTGGTCCTGCTGGCCCCATGGGAGATGCCTGGGTGCGTGAGAGCTGCTGGGCTGGACTCCAGGTCCCACAGGGGTAGGTATGGGTAGGGCAGCTTCTCCTAGCCAGGTTCCAGCTAGCAGGTCTGTCATACAGGGCTGGGACGTGAAGCAAGGCACTCTCCCTTCTGGGGCACTTCTCGGGGCTTCCTCATCCCAGAGGTCTCGCTCTGACGGCAGGGCCCCCTTTGCCAGGTACCACCCCTCATTGAGACCCAGACTGGCACAGCCCACACTGGGTCTGAACCATCTAACACCCCCACACCCAAAACACAAACCAAGCCCACAAAGATAGAAGGCAGAGGCAGAGGAAGCAGGGCTGAGAATGTTTATTTCCATGCTTCAGCCAGCACAGACCTGGCAGAGAGTAATACCATAGGGCAAAGAGGGAAGGCAGTGTCAGACAGAGCCAGGCCCTCTGGCAGGCCAGCAAGAGGCTCAGTCCAGGGGCAGAAAAGGAGGGGGTGAGGTAGGCGGAAGCTGCAGCGACCAAAGGGGGTGCCCTGGGTGGGAGGAACAGAAAGAGAGAGGCAGAGAGGGCAGCCGGCCGGTGAGGGCCGAGCTACGACTGCACGTTGAGCACGTGGGCAGAGCGCTGGTGGTGCCAGTCCCGGAGGCGGGTGTAGCGTGGGCTCTGCAGCTCCAGGACATACTTTTCCCTGGGGGGCAGAGAGAGAAGGAGGGGGAAGTAGAAGGAAGGAGAGATGGAAGGGAGGAAGGGAGAGAGGATGGAAGGGAAGAAGGAAGGAAGGAAAGAAGGAAGGAAAACGGAGAGCCCTGGATGGGGACCCTCAGGAGTAGACACAGGACGGTGGCTGGAATAGGAGAGGCAGGAGGTGAGAAAGAGGGGCTACTGTCCGTCCTTTTACCTTGATTTCTTCAGGTGCTCCTCATCCGGGTCTTGCACTGAGAGGGCAGAGGCAGGCATTGACCAAGAGAAGACAGAGGGCCACCCCAGCCCTGGGCCCCGGCAGAAGGTCACAGGGCACCAGAGCAGGCTCCAGCTGAGCCCAGGCCCAGGCTGGGGGCCAGCAGGAGAGTCCGCCCTGCCCTGGGCTGGCACTTACTGAACTCGGTGCCCGTGAGGTGGGCAAGGATGCGGAAGGAACGGGACTGGCCTGTCCCGGGCCGAGGCCGCCAGTCCTCCGTGTCCTCCATCAGCCGCTGCTTGCTGGCGTCTGGGACCAGCGGCCGGAGCGGCTGTCTGTGGGGAGGGCGTGGCTCAGAACCTCATGCAGGGGGTGGGCAGTGGGGGCACCCCCTCCCGGGATTGGTGCATGTGGGTTATGGTGCTGGGAGAGTGGGGAAGGCAAGGCCAAGACCCTGAAGGGTGAAGGGGGGAGGGTAGCTAAGTGAGAGGAAAGGAGGGCAGCTAGGGTGGGGAGGGGCCACCGCCCAGAATGCCAAAAAGAAGGAAGAAAGGGACAGGCAGAGGGGGCTCACTGACTTGTCAGGGGTCTGCACCTGTGAAGGAAATAGACAGATGGACAGATAAAGGGACAAAGGGACAGACACAAGGAAGAAGAAAAATGGCAAGGGGTCAGAGTAGCCAGGGGCAAGGCTGCACTGAGTGTCTGGGGCTCAGTCGCCCGACACAACACCCCAACCCCGGGCCACCAGCTGGGGGGCGTCGCCTGGCTCAGAGTGCCCAGGAGGGCAATACCTGGGCAAGAACCACACCCTCGGAGGGGCCCAGTGCCTACAGCCCCGCCCCGGCCGCCAGGGGTCGCTGCCGCACGGTTCCAGCCAGGCTGGGCGCAAGGCAGACTGAGCAGCAGCGGGCAGCGGGGACGTGGGGCCTCAGACAGATGGCGTAGGCGTGGGCGGTGGGTGGGCAGGACCGACGTACCCATTCTGCTGCAGGGCGCTGTCAGCGGGCAGGGGCGCCCCAAAGGGCCGGGCCGTCTTGTTGAGGGAGGCGCTGGGTGCAAAGGTGTACCGCGGGGGGTCCGCGGCAGGGGCCAGGGCCTGGGCAGAGACAGAGCCGGGCAGGGCAGGCAGGGGCGGGGACGCTGGGCCAGAGGGGGATGCCCCTTTGGCGTGGAGAGGACAGCGGTGCTCCAGCCCCACACCCACACATCTGACCGGAGGCGCGGGGGCGGGGGGGGGGTCGAACTCAGGTTTCAAGGGGTCCCTGTGGGAGGGATGATCTCAGCCTGCGCGGGCCAAAGGGCAGATGCACACGACTTGTAGCACAGGCCAGCGGAAGGCAGCGGACAGACAGGCAGACATGCGTGGTGCCCAGACCGTGCGGCAGCTCCCAGCCCAACTCCCAGTTTCCCAGACTCTCCCAGCTCTGGCCCCCACCCTCTACTTCCGGCCAGGGATAGGGGTATCAAGGCTCCTTGCTGCGGGGGAGGGCTAGTCAGCTCAGCAGTCCAATCCAACCCCTCCCACCGCCCAGATGTCTCGCCCAGATGTCCTAGGCCTACCTTCTGCGGTTTGCTCTGAGTCAGCTGGGCCCTGGAGGGGAAGGGGAAGGGGTAACAGCAGGCCAAGCCTGAGGGCGCCCCCACCCACCAGGCAGGCCAGGGCCCTTGTACCTGCTGAGACCCAGGCTGAGGCGTTCCCCGCAGGCACGAATCTTGTTCTGGGCTTCAATGTGTGTGAGGCCCCCTGCATTCTCCCCATCGATGCTCAGCACCCAGTCACCCACAGCCACGCCTGCCTGTGCAGCTTTGCCTCCAGGAGTGAGCTGTGGAGAAATGGAAGGTCACGGGGGCGCAAGCCTCTGCAGCCCAAACTGAGGCCAACATTAGTCAACCCTGTTTAAGCTGCCCCACTTCTAGAACGCAGAGGCTTCTTCATTCCATGTATTTCGGGGCAGCTGCGAAACAGTAAAACAATTTGGGAGGGTGGGGTTCACCCGAACTTCACAAACACCCCAATCGCCCTATTTATTTAGTTGTTTGTTCACCTCCATGACCCTCCTCCCCACCGTGCAGAACTGCTGTGATGTCACCAAACAGCCACCTTCGGGTTAAGCCCCAAGCTTCTCAGCTCCAACCACAGCCTTTGAGCCCCCTGCTGGCCTCCTGCCTAGGCTGTCTCACCCACCTGCTGGCTTGTGCATATGGCCACTTCCTCCAGGACACTGCCCCGTGCTCTCACTGCCCTCTTACACTCCCAGCACCCTGTCCTGCGCCCATCTGCAGGGATCTGCCAGGACCCTCTGAGAGCCAGGGATAGGACCCCATCATCTCCAGGTACCCCATGAAGGACTGAAGGGGCCCAAGGTGTCAGCTGGGGCTGTAAATGAGTGTCACCCCGAAGCCTTCAACTGCCACATCCCCCTCTTCCCCAGTCCTTTGGGCTCTGCCTTGGGAATCTCTGGTTCCTGTGGCAAAGGAGGGATAATAGTGGGCTGGCAGTAATGGTCACCACAGCATGAACTGAGACTGTCATGAAGAAACCAGGACTTGGCCTTGAGGTTAGGAGGGGCTATCAGCTCTTTGAAAGCCCCTGTGGGGTATTTCCCAGAGCCCTGATAGAGGTAACCCTGACAAACCCCACTGGGCGCTCCCAGCTCTCTAGTCCCTCAGAAAGGGGTGGTGCAGCTTTCGTGGGTCTAAGCCCACAGAGCTGCCTGGACATCTGGCAAGGGGTGTGGCACTAAGTACACTTCTATGGGGAAGTGCCAGAAGGCCAATTCACACTTCACAGGTTGGGGGTATGACTGCAAGGCTCCTCAGGAGGGCTGATGCACAGACTGAGTTGAGGCAGGGAGAAGGGAGGTAGGAGGTTCTAGAGAGATATGCAGAAGGCAGAGAGACCAGATGCAGCACTGGGGAAAGAAGGGAGAGCTGGCTCTATTTTATGCTTGGGAGGTTAGAAGGGCAAGACAGCTGGGTGCCTCCTTCATCTGCTAAATGGTAAGACGAGCACCTGACATTTATGGAGAACCTAGTACTGTCACGTGCTAATACTGAATCTTCTAACAACCTGTAGAGTGAAGTCTGAGATTACATGCATTTTACACACGGGGGGAAAAAAAGAGAGTTTATGTAACTTGCCTCAAGCTGCTCAGGCAGCAAGAGGCAAGGCCAGGTCTGACACTGACCCCAAGGCTTCACTACACTAGGCCACCTCTGCTGAGTGCTGGGACCCAACTCAGAGGTCAGCCTACCTACAACTCCCTAAACCCCTGGCTGGGTCTGGGGCCTACATCTCCTCTCTCGATTTTAGTTTAATCTAACAACCCCCTATAACGAGCATAGAGAAGTGACACCCTTGAAAGGAAGTGACTTACTCAAGGTCATGGTGAGTCAGTAGAAGGGAAACCTGGTCCAGCCACTCCCTACCCACACAAGCTGGCTCCTGGGAGGTGTGGGCTAAGCCTGAGGTAGAGGTCTTGGGGGTAGGCAGGAGCACCTGGCTCCCAGTGAGGGCTGGGGATTTAGGGACTACTTCCTTTCCTGAGTGAGGAGGACAGGAAGCACCAGAGGGATAGAGTGGTCCGAGAGGTGGAGAGGGAAGCAGGAGAAAACCCTGGGTGTGGGGTGGGGGGCTAGAAAGAGGAGCAAGGAGGCCTGAGGAGTCAAGGAGGGGGAAAGCCAGAGAGCTGGACACTGCAATAGGGTGGGGGTGAGTCAGCCTGAGGGCTCTAATGAGCAGCCCAACCCCCAAGTCTCAGACATTACCTCATCTCCCAGGCCTGGGCCCATAGCCAGCCCTAGCCCCTCCCTCCTCCCTGGGGTGAGGGGAGAGGGAGGGGCTGGCCCAGCTCAGAAAAGACCACCCCACCCGCCCACCCACCAGGGCCTAGATCCAACTCCAGTGCTGGACTCAGCCTATGGCCCCACCCACAGCTGGGGCTACTGAGCTCAGACCTAAAGTGCCCACAACAGGCCACATCTTAAAGTCCATCCCTTAGGCTATTATGTTGCCCATCCTCATCAACTTAGAACTGAGTCTCAGAGCCCAACCAAGGCCTACAGCTCCCCAGCCACACTGGCTAGCACTTTCCCAGAGAGGGGTTTATAGAATACGTTTTCAGGGCTACCAAGGCTTGACAATTGTGGAGGGGTGGGTTTGTGTAGTAGGGGGACCTAAGCTACCCAGATGGCAGGACAGTTTCCAGGGGAACCCCATGGAAAGGTCCCTGGAAAGCACAGTGTCCACCCGCCTGCCCCGGCCACCAAGCCCAAATCACGTAGACAGATTTGGCCACCAAGCCCAACTCCCGTAGACAGACTTGGGCCTTGGGGCCCCTCTCAGGCTGGGCAGTGCCTGGACAACCTTCTGGCCCCTCCAGGCTGTGCTTGCCTTGAGCTTCCTGCCAACAGCTGCCTGCCCAGTGGGCGCCTCGGTGGGCCTCTCTGGAGAGGCGGATGTGGGGGCAGGAAGTCCCCGCCCCCTCCTGACCCCCAGGCCACAGACACCAGTCCAAGGGCTGGCCTCATTCTCTCTGGGCACCCTCTTTGTGTCCTACAACTGACCCTACAGTTGGAGCCATGTCCTCGTGGTCACCAGCTGAGAGGCCCACCAGTGGCACTTAGGGGTTCAGGCCTCAGCCAGCTTTTTTCAGCTCCGTGAACTCTAGTCACCAGCTGGCCATCCCAGCATGGGGTTGCATTCTTGGGCTTATAAGGCAATCCCCCTGCCACAGGGAGGAGCCAGCCCCCAGCTCCGCCCCTACCAGGGCAGGCCCTCAGGAGCTGAAGTTAGAACCCCAGAGCCCCATCCCACTCCCCCCGCTTTGGATCAGAGGCCACTGCATCCTGAACAGGACCAATGGGTGAAGATGGAGAAATCTCTCAAAGGCTGGAAAGTGCCCCCCCTCCCCACCAAACTGCAGACCATCCCAGTGCCTGAATTCAAATCCCTGCTTTGCCAAGGAATCACTGTAAAGGCCCCTCTACCGCTCTGAGTTCCCTCATCTGGAAAAACAGGATGACAACTGCTAGTCCCTGGGTGGCAATGAGGCTGAAGTGAGATCCTGCAGTCAGTGCCCCGACTGGGGCCTCGCTCTAAGCATTGCTCCTTCAAGCAGCTTAGATACTTCCCAGAGACCTCAGGCTCCTTTCCCGCAGAATGGGAATCCCCTTCGGGCCTCAAAGGTGGCCCCAGGAGCTTTGTGGAATGGCATCAAGTACAGGGCAGTGCTGGGGAACCGTAGGTGCTCCTCTCCCAGTACCCACCTAGTTGGGAGTCTTTGTGGTGCGTGCTCACCACATCTCTGGACCTGGCCACCTCCAGCTCAGGCTCCTCCCATCACCACCAGAGGCCTGAGCACCCAAAGACTACTGGGGGAGCCCCTCCCCCAACGTTGGCTCACCCTGGAGATGGAGAGGGGCACATTGAAGTCCTTGCCCCCCTGCAGCCGAAAGCCCCAAGGTGCCGGCCCCTCCAGCACCACCTTGAAGGACTCCATGGTGCCTGCTCTTGGGAGGAAAAAAAAGGTGAGTGGACAGCATGGTGGGTGTGCAGGCAGGCTCAGCTCTGGACACTAGCCTTGGACTGCTGCCAGGCAGACACGAGCAGCCGCTGAACTCGTCCAGGGCACCAGGAGGCGGGCACCTTGTCAGGTGTGGCTGGGTTTCTGGCTGGCAGACCTCACTCTGGAAAGGCAGGGGTAACACCCGCCCCCCCGGGACTGGGATGATGAAGAGTTCCCCTCATTCAGTCTTGAGGTTCTTTTCATTCAGAAATGAGCCGCAGGGCTAATTTGACACGGCCTCCCCCCAAGCCAGCCTTAAGCCTCGGACAGACGGCGGGTGAGTCAGGGGCCGGCGCTCCTCTCCCCCGCCCCCAGGTCCCGACAGGCAGGCCGCGCTGAAGCCTGCTCGGACTATATAAGGCGTGTAAGCTGACACTGCGGAGCCAGCGGAGCACACAGGGGCTCGGGACGCGAGGGGGAGGGGTGGAAAGGGAGGCGGCTGGAGCGGGTCCTAGCCATTCCGGGTCGGGGCTGATGAGGACTCCCGGACGCTGGGGGCGACCGGGCGGAGCCGTAGCCCCTATGGAAATCGGTGAGGACTAGGACCCCAAAGCGTGGCCAGGTAGGGGATTCATTCTGGAGCCCAACTGGGGTGGTGCCTCCCATACAGGCCTAGTAACATCCCGCCGTGACTCAGTTTCCCCCGTCCTCCGCCCGGGCCCCATGCATTGGCCGAGTCCCGGGCGCAGGAAGCAGCGCAGGCGCCACTCGGCCCTGCCGCAGCCGGCTTCACCGCAGGAAGGCGGGGGCGGGGGCGGAGGCAGGGGCCCAGGATCGCAAGAGGAAGCGCAGCGCTGGCCCCGACCCCAGTACCCTCCGGTCCCCAGAAGGCTCTTGCCCTCAGCCTGGCCCAGCCCGAGACGCCCCGCGCGGTCGCCAGTACCTGCTCGGCCCCGCCGAGGCGCTGCTCGGTGGCTGGCCCCAAAGACCGGCGCTGGGATCGGCCACCCGTGTTCTGACCCCGCCCCCGCGGCCGCCGTCCTCTTTGAGCCCGCGGAAGGGGGCGGAGCCAGAAGCCACGCCCCGTCAAAGTCACGCCCCCGAGCGGCCTCGCTACGCCTGGGAAGCCCCACCCAATCCTTCCGCCCGCCCCGCCCAATCACGAAATCCCGTTTTGCTTTGAGCTGGAAGGCCTGGCCTGCCCGGGACCGCTCGATGGGGCGGAGCCTGGGCGGGGTCTGGGCGGGGTCTGGGCTGCAGGTCGCCTCGTCTAGGAGCCAGCTAGCAGCTCGCCCAGCCCCTTGCGCCATCCTCTGGCGGAGCCGAAAGAAAGCGGCCTTCGAAACCAAACAGACCTGGATATCCCGAATCTTAGTGTCCTCCTCGGAAAAATGGGACAATAATACTCGCTTTGCAGGTCCATCGTGAGGATAGGCATTGTTTGGCATAAGGTGCAAGCCATCGGCGTCTCCCGAATTTCTAAATCGGAGGGACTTGCGGGTGTGGAGCATCTCGAGGTGGAGTCAGTTGAGGTGGGGACAGGGGATCTTGCAACTAGGTCTGTAGAACCCTCTACAGAAGGCAGAAAATAATGGCAGGAGCGGACAGAGTTGGAGGGGGCCCCTGGCTTGGCTCTGAGCCTGACCCCAGGCAGTCAACAGCCCTCTGTCCTGTAATGGTTCCACACTGTTGAAATGGTCTGTTGCCTGGTACCCCACTCCAGAGAAGGCAGCACCTGCAGTGGGGATATAACAGGGTGACTCTAGCAAGGGTGTTAGAGTCCCCCACTTTGTCCCTAGTGGTCATCCTGGGCAACTAGCACAGCTGGCAGGGGAAACGGAGCAGAAATGGCAGTGTGTGGCTGAGTGAAGAGGCATCTACCCCTCAGCTCCTCCTAGGGCATGGCTGCTGCTGTTCTCCCCCCTCTGCCATCATCACATTGCCCTCTTCTTGTACATCATTTCCTCACTACACAGACCACTGTAAGAGTTATCTTTAAATAAATCCTCTTTTTTTTTAAAAAGATTTATTTATTTATTTGACAGAGACAGCCGGTGAGAGAGGGAACATAAGCAGGGGGAGTGGGAGAGGAAGAAGCAGGCTCCTAGTGGAGGAGCCTGATGTGGGGCTCGATCCTGGAACGCCAGGATCACGCCCTGAGCCGAAGGCAGACACTTAACAACTGCGCCACCCAGGCGCCCCTAAAGAAATCCTCTTATCCCCACCTCCCCTCCAACTATTGTTCTTCTACTCATTTTTTAAAAAATAGATTTTATTTATTTTTTTTTTTTGAGAGAGAGAGCGCATGAGAAAGCCAGCCGGAGCAGCGGGGAGGGTCAGAGGGAGAGGCAGAAGCAGGCTCCCTGCTGAGCAGGGAGCCCAACGCAGGATTCAATTCCAGGACCCTGGGATCATGACCTGAGCTGAAGGCAGATGCTCAACCGACTGAGTCACCCAGGCACCCCCTATTCTATTCTTTTTGAGAGTAAAATTTCTCAAAGGAGTTGTCTATAGCCCTGTCTGCACTTGCTTTCCTCCTGCTCTTTCTTGAACTCACTCCAGTCAGGCTGTTGTTTCCACCAGTACTCTAAATTAATTCCCTCTTCTCAGGGTCTCCAATGACCTCCAAGTTATCAAGTCAGTGGTGATTTGTTAGCTTTCCTTTTATCCTGCCTGGGAGTAGCACTGGTCCAGGTGTCTTCCCCTTGCGCCTGGCTTCATGCCTCCTCCACCTCCTTTGGCAGCTCTGCCTCTGCCTCCCACCTTGGCCATGAAATGTTCCCTGACTACATTCATTCCCTGGGACCCCATCTTGTCCTGTGACTATCAATAACACCTATACACCAAGGACTCCCAGGTTACCTGTCCAGTCCTGACCTCCCCACCCCCCAAACTCCAGGCTCTACTATCCAACATCCTATCCAACCTCTGTTTGGAGGTCTACTAGATATCTCACCTCATCATATCCCAATTTAAACTTGTGATTTCCCACCTCCCTAACTCCTTCCTCACCTTAGTAAATGGCATCACCATTCATCCACCTGACCCAGTAAAAACTATGACATTATCCTTCCTTTCTCTGTTATACCCTAAATTCTGCAAATTTCCCCTTCACAATATGTCCCATATCTGGTCACTGCTGCCACCGTCGTCCCAACAAATTGTCTTGTGCCTGGACACCTTAACAGTCTCCTAACAGATCTTCCTGCTTCCACCCTTACCTAATCCCCAAGGGGCCATCCCTGATCACCCTATCTAAAACAGTAGCCCCTTGACATGTCACTTGCATTGGGCACTTAGTCCTTTACCCTGTTCTATTTTTCCCCAAAGCACTTACTGCCATCTGACTGTGTCCACCATAGCACAACTGCACCATCTGACATTATATTAGGTGCTTGTTTCTTCATTGCCCTTTGTCCTCATTAGAATGTCAGTTGCATTAGGGCAGGGATTTGCCCGTCTCGTCCACCATTTCCCCAGTGCTTGTACACAGTGGATGTGAATGAATAGATGAAGGAAGGATTGAGAAAGTGAAACAGCAAATGAGTAAAGGAACAAGTGGCAGCCTGGGGGTCCTGGCAATCCTCCAGCAGAGGACTCCAGGGTCCCATTCCTTGGCTTGTGCGAGGTTTAGGCCTGGATGAAGCCACCGATGTTTCCCCGCAAAGGCAGCCCAAGGGGAGGAACAGGCCCCAGGCTAGGACACAGTGCCCCCTAGTGTCTAGGACAAGTGCAGCTCCAAGGCGAGGCCCTAGAATCCTGGAGATTTGCAAAGACTTTCTCTTTTATAGACTGGTTGCAATCTCACAAAAATTGCTGTAAAGCAAAGAGGCTTAGATTTGTAATAAAAAAGCATGCCAGAACAGAGACCCAGAGTCCTAGGTTCCAGTTCTGACCATGACCCTAATTCTTTGGGTAACCTTCAGTGTGTTCCAGGATTTGCTGAACTGTCAAGGGCTGGCTTGCCACTGTGGGGTGATGGGGTCCTTGCTGCAGCCAACCAGACTGGGGAGCATCCTGACCTTAGCTTGCTTTATGCAGACAGCCTGACTGATCATGGGAAGACTTTGCCTGTCACAGGGAAGACATCCCCCCTCCCTCACCCATCAGCGGGGCTGAAATCTACCTCCCCCTAAATCTAACATCCTTCCAGGCTTTTCCTTCTGCAGCCAACACTGGGCAGCACCCGCTGCCCACAGCCTCCTTTCACACATTGCATTTGGAGATGTTTTTCAGACATTCAGAGGTCTAGTGTGCAGTTGGATTCTTAAATCTGGAGTTCAGGGGATCAGGTCTGTGCTGAGATGTACCTGTGGGGGTCGTGAGCATTTAGGTGGTCTCTGAATCTGGAGACAGAATTGGCTCACTTCCAGCAGTGGTTCTGCACCTTGGACTCACACTGAAATCACCCGGGAAATTGAAAAACTGGGCACTGGTGCTCAGTCCCCACCTAGACTGATGAAACCTCAGCCCCAGGTGTGGACATTTTAAAAAAGGCTCAAGGTGATTCTGTGTGCAGCCAGGGTTGAGCTACACTGTGTCTGAGGCCGGAGCACCAGGCAGAACTCTGGCAGACGAGGTGCTGGCAGAGGCTGGGGAGAAGAGATTTTTAAGAGGGAGAACCCAGTGAAGACGGTGTTTTAGGGAGGGATGTCAAATGCCGCTGAGAAGTTGGGGAGACCACGTTGCTTTTGTTTTGGGGAACAAGGAAGTTGGTGACCCTAATAAGAACGATGTAATGGATCAGTGGGGCCCACGGGGAGACTTGAGTTGGCTAAAGGGAGAATAGGAGAAAGTGGAAATGAAAGTAATCAACAACTCTTTTGAGGAGTTTCACTGTGAAGGGGAAAAGGGAACGGGGAGGTGGCTGAAGCAGAATGTGAGGTCAAAGGTTTCCTTTAAAGATGTGAAATTCTGGAGCATGTTTGCACATGGCTGGAAAGGATGATGGTGATGGTGGAATTCATGGGCTGAGGAGAGGGGACAGCTGTTTGCCAAGCTGTGAGGGGAGAGGAGCTGGGGTCAGAGCGTGCGGGTTGGGGAGCAGACGCTTCTGTCATTGCGGGGCAGGACGGACATGGTGCAGCTGCTGGTGTGCTGGCCAGTGAAGGGGTGGGAGGCTGAGGGGGCTCACTGCTGTCCACTGCCATCTCTCCAGGATACCTTCGAGATGAGAATGAGTGGGGATGAAGAGGAGAAGGTGAGAAGGTCTTGGGACGTAGGATCTCTCTGGAGAGCCTGTCTGAGTTTTGAGATCACATCGCGAGAGAATGTGGTCAGCCTGGCTGTGTGAATGCCTCTGGCCATGGGCAGCTGCCAGGGGGCAGGCATGGAGGGGAGTTGGGTTCCCCCGAGGCTGGGTACTTTGCCAGCCAAATAAGACGGAAGAGGAGAGGAGCACAAGGGGGTTACCCCATCGGCGGAGCAAAGAATCAAAGTGGGACGAAGATGGCGTTGCGGCGAGCAACTGCACAGATGGCGAGGAAAGGGTCATGTAGGCCAGTGTGGTTGGAGAGGACCTTTATGGGCCATGCCAGAGAACGTGGGCTGGAAGGAGCAAAGGAAGCGGCCAGAGGTGGATGCTTGGAAATGAGATTGCGAAGAGGGGGCATCACTGCCATGAAGAGGTCCAGGATGTGCCGATGGCATGGGCGGCCGAGGCAGAGTTGAGGTCAAGAGCCTAGGGGGGCAAGGTTCTTGGGGGCATGCTGCTTTTGTGCATGGAGGCCTCAGGGATGGTGACAGGAGTGGCATGAGGGCACCGAAGTCTTCAAGACACTTGCTTTATCTCCCTCTGGAATGTGAGGTCCTTGAGAACAGAACCTCACTGAATTATGGGGTACCTGGGTGGCTTGGTTGGTTGAACATCCATCCAACTGTCGATTTTGGCTCAGGTCATGATCTCAGGGCCACGAGATCAAGCCCCGTGTTGGGCTCCGTGCTAAGCATGGAGCCTGCCTAGGAGTCTCTCTCTCCACCCGCCCCTCCCCCGGCGCCCTGCTCACACACACTCTCTCTCTAAAAAAAAAAAAAAAGAAAAAAGAAAAAAGAAAACAAAAACAAAACAGGACCACGCTGCCTTGAGCATGGCTATGTCCCCAGTGCCTGGCACAGAGTAGGCAGGCAGTAAAACTCTACGGAATGAATGCTTGGTAAGTAATTTGAGCTTTATCCTTGACAGTTGAGGACACTGAGGCCCAAGGTTCCCCAGAAGTGTCTGCATATTTTTGAGTCTTAGTGGGGAGCAGGCGGTATTTTGGTTGTGCAAATCTTTGAAGTCCCTTCCACCTGCCCTTCCCCCACCCCCACCCATTACCTCCTCCCCCGCTCAGGCTACTTGGTACCAGTTGGGCTTCCTCAAATTTGTTTTCCACACTGCTCCTTCCATAATCTGACGGTGTCTCTCTGCTGAGGTTGAGACCAAGCTCACCGCAGGGTGCTCAGGCCTCTCATGCTTGGCCACCAACTCCGTCAGCCCCGTGCTTTTCCCTTCATCTCTGGGCCAGTGCAGAAAGACCTGGGGCTTGCTGCCCACCTGGTAAGGCTCCGCCTGTCCTTCACACTTAACTCAGAGGACACCTCACCCGTAGGCAAGCCCAATTTCTCCTCCTGCCTTACTGTCACCATCATTTTTGCTGCACAGAACTGACTCTATGGGCCATCATTATCTGCATCCCACCCATCTGCTCAAGTGGACTTGAGTGCACGGTCGCAGAGGTCAAGTCCAGGTTATGTGCGTCCCCGGAACCCAGCACTGCGCCCTGGCGCGTGCTGGGTGCATGGGAGTGAGGGTCTGTGTGTCTGTGTGCCTCGGTGAAGGCCGCTGTCAAGAGCCGAAGGGAGGAGCTGTACACCACGCGCCACAAGGTGGGGCCAAGAGCAGTGCTGGGAGGTTTTATTTCCAGCAAATCTGTACAGGGGGACTGGGGGCGGCGGGGCACAGGAGGGGTCCTCCTCAGCCTGCCCGCCTTACCTCCACAGGCCAGAGTGGAGGCAGGGGTGTGTCCCGGATGTCCACTGTTGGCCCTGGCCCAGGAACATCAGAGCGCCTTTCTCTCCTGTCACAGAGCCACACAGAGCTTTCAGTGGCGGTCACAGGGGGCTGGGCCCTTCTTCCGCTCACGGCTCAGCAGCGTCACCAGCTTGGCCTTGAAGCCCGTGTGAGCACTGGGGCGGCCAGAACCCCCAGCTTCATCACTGTCACCGAGCTCCAGTTCCAGAAGCCGCCGGTACTGGGCCTCCAGGCTGCTGTTGTGCGCAGGGCCTGGCCAGCCCAGGTCCTCGCTGTTGTGGTAGATGGGGCTGGCCAGGGGGCTGCGGCGGCTGGGACCCTCCTGCTCAGGGTCCCTCTCCCTGGGCAGCACTGGGCCTGCCTCCAGCGCGCATAGGTTCTCATAGAGGTGCTCGGCATTGCTTGGGGGCCCACTGGCCCGCTTGCACACTGATGCATAGAGCCCAGACACCAGCTCATCATGGGGCACTGGGCTCAGCAGTGGGGGCAGGCTCTGGGGGCCAGGCTCAGCCAGGCGTGCCCTCCAGGAGCTGGGCGTCTCCAGCCCCGGGGGCACCTCCCGCAGCTCTCCCGGTGGGTCCAGTGAGGGCAGGGAGGTGGCCCGAGGCAGGGGACAGGGCCGGGGCCCAGCCAGCTCTGGCAGCCGTTCCCGCTGGCAGGCAATGGCAGCGGCTACAGCCCTGCACAGGTCGAGGGCTCGGGGGCTGCTGAAGGCGAAGAGACCCTCACCCGAGTCACAGCGGCGTCCAGCTTCAAAGGAGAACACGTCCTGGACACAGGATTGAGGGTGGTATGGGTGGGTTAGTGGCAGAGGGAACTAGGCACCCCTCCACCTGCCACACTTCCCAGCAGGGCACTCCCTGCACCTCACCTTGTCAGAGCCGAACTTGCGCAGGAAGCGGTAGGGCCAGGTGTAGAGGGCCTGGGGGCTGGAGGGTTCCCTCAGCTGGATGGTGTCTTGGCCTAGCACTAGGAGGTAGGGCCCCTTCAACTGGCAGCGGGTGGCAGCCTCGGTCCTCTGCACCACCACCGGAAACTCGCCCACTGCAGGCAGGAGGGTGGCAAGGGCATCAGGTATAGCCCACATGGGTCCCCCAAAGGTCCCAGCCCTGGATGGAGGATGGCTGAGGCTGCCCCTGTACCTCCCTGACTCACCTTCCTGCCAGGAGGAGTAGATGGAATTCTCCTCCATGGGGACCAGGCCCCTCTTGGAAACTTCCACCTCCTCTGGGCCTGAGGAACATTCCCCTGTGCCCTGGAGAATGAAAAAAGGTCAGAAGTTAGAGCCCTCCCCCTCGATCTTCTTTCCACATCCTTTCCCTGGGGCCAGTAACCCAGGACTCCAGGCCAAGCAAGGACATCCAGGGACCAGGGTGTCACTTCCAGTTCTGCTCCTGACACACTGCACGACCCCAGAGACCCCTCTGTTTCCCCACCTGTGGCCCCCCAGCGCCCCTTTGAGGGTGCCAAGAGTTGTAAAGTAGCGGTACACATGAGGAGGTCCCCACTGCACTTGTCTTGGCCAGGGTCTCCCTGTGTGTTGTGTCCCTTACAGCTTGGAGTGCTAAAGGAGCAGGAGCTTCAGGGGTGGGACACGCAAGTGAACTGGCTTCTCCATCCTTCTCCAGGCCTCTTTCACCATCTCCCCTCACATCTTTGGAGCCCTATCAGCACCTCCACTGCAACCATCTTGGCCCACAGTAGCATGGCCAGGGTCACTGCAACAGCTTCTGCCACTGGTCTCCTTGCTCCTGTCAATTTCCTTTTTTTTTTTTTTTTTTTACTTTAAAATATTGTGGCAGGGGCGCCTGGGTGGCTCAGTCAGTGAAGTGTCTGCCTTGGGCTCAGGTCATGATCCCACAGTCCTGGGATCGAGTCCCGCATTGGGCTCCCCGCTCAGCAGGGAGCCTGCTTCTCCCTCTGCCCTCTCTCTGCTCTTGATCTCTCACTTTCTCCCTCTCTCTCTGTCAAATAAATAAATAAATATGGGATCGAGCCCCACGTCAGGCTCTTCCGCTATGAGCCTGCTTCTTCCTCTCCCACTCCCCCTGCTTGTGTTCCCTCTCTGGCTGGCTGTCTCTATCTCTGTCGAATAAATAAATAAAATCTTTAAAAAAAAACATATTGTGGTAAAATACAGAACATAAAATTTACCATTTCACCATTTTAAAGTGTGTAATTCAGTGGTTTTAGTATAGTCACAAGACTGTGTAATGGTCACCTTTATCTAGTTCCAGAATTTTTTCATCATTCCACATGGAAACCCATTAGCAGTCACTACCCATCCCCCTCCCCCAGCCCCTCCTGCTTTCTGTCCCTGTGGATTTGCCTATTCTGGATGTTGCACACAAACAGAGCGATACTAACGTGTGGTCTTCTGCGTCTGGCTCCTTTTACTTGGCACGATGTTCTCCAGGTTCATTTATGGTGTTAGCATGTATCACTACCTCATTCTTTTTTTTTTTTTTTATGGTCAGGTACTGTTCTGTTGTATGGATAGACCACATTTGGTGTATTTATCAGTTAACAGACAATGGGGTTGTCTGCACCTTTGAGCTATTGTGACTATTGCTGCTCTGAGCACACTCCTACAAGGTCTGTTTGAACACCTGTTTCAATTCTCTTGGGTATACACCTACCAGTGGAATTGCTGGGTCATATGGTAACTCTATGTTTAACTTTTTGAGGAACTGCTAGGTTCATTTCCTTTTGGTCCATCATAGAGCTCTCAGTCCCTGGCTCCCCAAAGAAACCCCCCTCTTAAAGGCATCTCCTTTCACTCAGAGTAAAACCCCAAACTCTGCATGTGGCCCAAAGTAGTTTCAGTTGGCTCCCACCAAACTCTCCACCTTTGCGTCCTCCTGGGCTCCCTCCCACTCCTTACCCTCCAGCCATGTTGGCCTTTCTGTCCCTTTAACACACCAAACTTTCCCTTGCCACACAGCCTTTGCCCATGCTGCTCCCTCTGTTCGAGACACTCCTCAGACCTCAGGGTCTGGGTCACTCTTGCTTCAGATCTTTGGTGGGTTCTTATTTGTCCTTGAGGACTCAGCTCACTGTCCCTTCCTGAGAGGCTTTCCAATCTAACATCCTGCCATTCACGCCTGGTCCCACCAGCTTTCATTTTCTCCACAGCATGAACGCCCATCTGAGGTTCGTTCTGTGGACTTTGGGGCTATTGCCCCAAAGGCTCATGGGTACTTGGCAGGTGCTTGCTGAGTGACAGGATGTGAGGGAGCATGGAGATGAACAAGGTCGGGGATCAGGTGGCCCACCTCTGGCCCCTGGATGCCCTGCCTATGTGTCTTTTTTTTTTTTTTTTAAGATTAAGATTTTATTTATTTGACAGAGAGAGAGGGAACACAAGCAGGGGGAGTGTGAGAGGGAGAAGCAGGCTTCCAGCTGAGCAGGGAGCCCGATGCGGGGCTCAATCCCAGGACCCTGGGATCATGACCTCAGCCAAAGGCAGACATCTAACGACTGAGCCACCCAGGCGCCCCCACCACCCGTCTTATGCTCACCTGGAAGGCCAGCTGGCAGATGGGGCCCATCCATTCCTGGCGATGCTGTGCGGCCAGTAGGTGGCTTCGCTCTGTGGTGGTGAGCAGGAAGGCACCAGTGTCTTTGGGACAGCTCTCACCGTCAGCCGGCAGCACAGACACGCAGTCAGCCAGGCGGATGACCCGCCGTTCCCCACGTCGGCTGGGTCCTGCAGACCTGTCACCTGCTGGCCCCAGGCCACCATCCCGGACCTCCCAGCTCTCCAGCCGTGCCACACCTGACGGGCTTCCTGCATACAGCAGACCCCATACCTTCCGCCAGGACTTCTGTGGGAGACGAGGATGGGGGAAAAGACTCTTGGGTGGCGGTTCGCCCTGTAGTTCAGCTCAGCACAAGCTGCCCAGCAAGTGCTCCTGGCCACCCCGGCTGGCCTCCACTTCCCCCAGATCCTCAGGGCCCCAGAGAAGGAGGTCCTGCCAGGGCCAGCCCAGCAGGGGGAAGAGTCTGTGCTTGGGGCAGGCAGCTGTGGGTTCAAATCCACCCCACCAATTGCCTAACTGTGACCCCTACAAGCACTAGTGCCCTCATATCTCAAAAGCCATCAAAACGCAAGGTTGGGGGGTGCCTGGGTGGCACAGTGGTTAAGCGTCTGCGTTTGGCTCAGGGCGTGATCCCGGCGTTGTGGGATCGAGCCCCACATCAGGCTCCTCTGTTATGAGCCTGCTTCTTCCTCTCCCACTCCCCCTGCTTGTGTTCCCTCTCTCACTGGCTGTCTCTATCTCTGTCGAATAAATAAATAAAATCTTTAAAAAAAAAAAAACAAAAAACGCAAGGTTGGGGCTTCTGGGTCATGCCTCTGAAGTGGTCAAAGCAGACCACCTGACACTACCATTATGTTGGGGCCCCCAAGCCCCCCCCCAAGAAAAGGTCACTTGGGCCGTGGGACAAGGGCTGAGGCAGGAGGGAGGTCTCAGTCTCATGGTGGCAAGGAAGGAAACATGCAAATAGCGTAAAGCAAAGGAAACAGACCGTTTATCTGCCTGGGCAGCAGCTGCAGCTGAGCTGTGAGGGTGCAGGGCCTGCTGCCTGCGGAGAGACGTAAACTCCCCAACTACGTCCTGTCACAGGGCTGGGAGGCGCTGAGCCCTCTTCTGCAGGGTGGGGCCCCTCCAACTCAGCCCTGGCCTTCTCTACAGGGGCCTTGGTGCTTCTACTGCACAGGGCGGAAAGCTGTTCAGGTAGCCAGCCTCTCAGTTCTGCCCTGCTCCAAGGTTTGGATTCTTAGATCCTTCCCACTCTTGGCTTCCCCAACAGTAAACAGGGCAGGCTCTCAGAAAGGCCCACTCAGCCCAACCCACTCAAGCTGAGAATGGGGCTCCGTCCTACTCCCCAACACCTTGGTTGCATCCCCCCCCCCCGACTCCTTCCCCATTCTCCCAGGTCCTGGTGGGCTGAGGCTGGGGCCAACGCCTACTGTCCTGGGCAGCTGCCTGGCAGCCGGGGTCCACACCTTGCCGAACTTGACGTGCTGCTGGTACAGGATGCCGTTCTTGATGGGAGTCTCCAGAGGTTCCATGGCTGCCGCCAGGCCCCAGGACTGCCACTCCGAGGGCCTGAGGAGACTGGTGACAGGCTGGAGGGGAACTCCTCACACTTCCCCTTCTGGCCACTTCCCCCTCCCTCTGTCCAGAGAGGCAGCTGCAGGGCTGGGGGGAGGGGAGCCTGTCTTCAGTAAAGGAGCTAGGATAGGGGGTGGGGACATCACGTATTTCTTCCTCGGGGTCCAGCTGGCCCAAGGTGCCCACGTGTGCCTGGCAGGGGCCTCAGAGCCCCAGAGGGCAGCTGACCTCTGCCTGCACCTGGGTCAGCTGGTTGTGAGTCATAAGCTCCAACCTCTCCTCTGTGCAGGGCAGTCGGACACCCCGGCATCTGACATTCCCGCAGCCCTGTCCCAGGACCTCCTCTAGCCACACTGGCCAGCTCCTTGCTTTCCTACTCTTGAGCCCTGGTTGGTACCCTCTCGGGCCTGCTCTGCTTGTCTTTATCTTGGAAATATTTCTAATATTCACTTGCTCTTCTCTGTCTTCACAGCCCCTGTCCATTACCAGCCTCTTATCTCCCCTTTGAACCACTGCCCCATAGGGCGCACTGTGGTCCTTTCCACCAACTTCAAACCCCTCTGACTACTCCCTGCCCTAGGGTATAGCCTGGGCTCCTCAGGCCTGCACTCAAGGTGCCCTGTTCTGGCCTCCACCTCCCCTCAGCCCAGTCTGTCCAGAGAACCTCTTACCACCGTGCCACTTGAGCGCTGGGCTGCCTCTTCCCCTGGGAGGCCCCACTTGACCACCCCCCACCGAGCACAAGGGCCCCACCAGTGAACCTGTCCTCAAGGCTCGGCCCAGTCATGTTAGCGTGGGTGGCATGCCCCCAGTGGGTCCCTGGAGAGCTCACATGCTTTGTAAATTTGCTTCTTGCTAGGCACCTATTTTTTTTTTTTTTTTGGCCTCACCTTGTTGGAGGCTACCATTGGGGCTCTGAGAGGGAGACAGCCTCCTGTCACTCATTCAATGCCACCTTTAGGAAGACATGTGTAACCAGGCTGAGCAATAACATCTGGGGTCACATATGGGATGTGGGCAGGAAGTCTTTTCCAAGGGCCTCTCCACCTGGCTTTGTGTCTGTTGCAGTCTGGGTAGCCCCGAGCGCTGGCAGCCGGACACCCTGTCCTTTGCATTCTCATTGCCATTTCAATGATGAGGAAATCGAGGCTCAGAAACATTAAGTAACTTGCCCAAGGCCAAAACCAAGTGACAAATAAGGCTTGAGCAACTGCTGTCCTGCTGGGATAAGCATGTGGTCTTGCACGTGCAGTGCCAGGCCCAGAGGAATTGCCGCCTGTCCCTTGCCAGATGCTGAGATCCTGCACCATGTGCCACCCCCATCATTCCCATCTCTTGTCTCTCCCACTTACCTATAAGCCTCCCAGCAGACGTCTGCCTGGATTGCCTGGATCCTGAGCCCAACAGAGAGCCAGGCATAGAGTGAGGTCAGTGAGTGCTAATGACCCGAGTGGCAGTCCCGTAGCATCTGCGGCCCCCTCAGCGAGGGGAACAGAGGGTTCCTTATTGGGACTCTGTGGGCAGGCAGGTGGGCAGGGGGCCTGAGGCAGGAAGTGGCCTCCCAAGGGGCCCCAGGAGCTTCATACAACTGACAGGAAGAGGGAGGCTGGGGCAAGGTTGGAGATTGTAAGAACCAACCAGAGACCAGAAAACCCAGCCATTTCCCCTTGGCCCACCAATGCGGTCTCTCCCTGAGACAAATCCAGCTAGCCCAGAGGAGATACCCAGAGCCCCCAGCAAGGGGCCCCCGCTACGTGGCTCTCTCCACAACTAAGGCCCAGCAGGCTGATTGTTGGCTGTGGCACTGGGAGACGCCAGTTCCCCCACCTTAGAGGGGCTACAGAGATCAGAGGGTGAGGCCTGTCTAGGAAGCAGGGATCAGGGAAGGTGAAACACATAGGCAGGGCTGGGCTGAGACCAGAGAGGCTTGTGCTTTAATGACAGCTGGGGTAAAGGGGAACAAAAATAGTCATTCTGGGGAACACAGGGTGCAGGCAGCCAGGCCCAGCCTGGCCCAGCCCAGGCCAGCTGGGCCGACAATGCTGGCTTTTTGTCCAGGGGGCTGGTGTGTGTAGGAGGAGGCTGGAGACTGAGGTCTCTTGGGAGACAAGGGACTACAGATGGCTCAGAAGTCCATAGAGCTGTGGGCCAGGTAGTCTTTGCGGCCGATGTTGCTGACCTGCTTGGTCTGCATAGCCTCCAGTTTGGGGCAGTCAGTGATTCGATGGCCCAGGCCCCCACAGAAGGCACAGCCACGCTCTCCTGGGGGCACGGGGATGAGAGTCAGCATGACTGCACAGGACCAGGCCCCATATCCCAGACCTCGGCTTCTCATTAGACCCCTCCCCCAAGTCCTCTGCTGTGCGGCATGGACTTGTTTTGTGGTGTTCCCGTCATGTTCCCCCTCCCGCCCCACCGGACCGGTGTCTCCTGCCCCACAGTCACCTCCGATGTCCAGCATGGACTCATCCCCGCAGTGCAGCACTTGCAGCACGGGGGGCACCTTCTGCTTAGCCTCCAGCAGCAGGGCTTTCAGGTCCATCAGCACCGACTCGTCTGTGGAGGTAGGAGGGAACCATCAGGCCAAACCCCTGGCCCTGAAGCCAGGACCTGGATAGCCACAGGCAGAGGACCCAGGGGACAGCTGAGGTGGCCCTGGTGGCGGCCTTACCACAGGCCTTGTTGATGAAAGTGGTGGCGATGCCTGTGTTTCCTGAGCGCCCGGTACGGCCGATACGGTGCACTGCAGAGAGGGAACAGAGCCTCTGGCCTACTGCCCAGGGGCTGGGGCCCAGCCCGCACCCAAACCCCCATACCCAATCTCCCTACCATAGTTCTCGATCTCCTCAGGCATGTCATAATTTATGACATGCTGAATGGCAGGGAAGTCCAGACCCTTGGAGGCTACATCTGTGGCCACCAGGACATCCTTCTTGCCCTCCCGGAATGCCTCGATGGCCTTGGTCCGTTCCTCCTGGTCTGGGGAGGGTCAGGCAGGAGCTGTTACTGACAGGAGTCTGGGGAGTAGTGGCGGGCCCACCAGACTGGGAAAGGGATTAGGTGAGGGGCCACAATGGCAGCAGAATCCGTGCCTACATGTGCACTACCCCCTGACCTTTGCCCCCATGGATGGCCACTGCCTCAACCCCCTTGAGCAGCAGGTACTCGTGGATGGCATCCACATCGGCCTTTTTCTCTGCAAAGATGAGCACCTGTCCAAGAAGGCCAACTTCAGTCATGGGGGCTGACCCCAACCAGGCATGCCCAACCTTCTCCAGCATGCTGCCCCCACTGCCCCTCTCCCCTTCATCCCAGGGGTCCTGGGCCAGCCTGGCGGGCTATACTTACGGGTGGGGGTGTTTTCTGTAGGCACTCGAGCAAGTATACCATCTTGGCCTCCTCTTTGACATATTCCACCTCCTGCCATCACAAGGGCCAGATCAGGTAGGCCTGCAAATGGGCTCACCAGCCATGGCCCTGCCACAGAGCCTGGGCCCCCAATCCTAGCCGGGAGGAGACCAGAAGCCTCTTGCCATAAAGCACTGGTCACCCTAAGAATGTTCTCTGCTAAGGGCTGGGGATTTGAATGAAACCCCCAGTGTCCACAAGGTGGCCCCTCAACCCTACTCCAAGAGCTTCAACATGGCCTAGCCAGATCCAACCCTCACAACGAGATCCTGTTCATCAGAAGTGCCTGCCCACCTGGATGACATCCAGGCTGGCAGCCCCAGCACGCCCCACGTTGATCGTGACCGGCTTTACCAGGGCACTCTTGGCAAAGTTCTGAATCTTCTTAGGCATGGTGGCACTGAAAAGTAGGGTCTGCCGCTGGCCCTGAGGAAGAGCAAGGCTAGGACTGAGGGCATGTGAGGCCTGGGAAGGCCAAGTAGCCGGGATGTAGCCCCCCAAAGCAGGGCCAGTGGGTGGGCAGTGCCAGGCCTCAGGGCCTGCCACAGTTGAATGGGGTGTGCTGGGGAGGGTGGCAGGAATGCCCTAGCCAGGCAGGGACGGGCACCTTGAAGTAGGAGAAGATGGTGCGGATGTCGCCTTCGAAACCCATATCAATCATGCGGTCGGCCTCGTCCAGAGCCAGGTAGCGGCAGATGTCTAGGCTGACCATCTTCTTCTGCAGCAAATCCATGAGGCGCCCGGGGGTGGCCACCATCATGTGCACACCGCTGGGGATCAAGAGGACACTCTGCAGTCAGGGCTACCTGCCCATTCCTGCACCTAAGGGCTGGCATTCTGCTCATTCTGCCTTCTTTCCTATCTCTCCTTACCTGTCCCCTCATCACTTCCACCACCCTACTTGTAAAACATGACTCTTCTGGAAGGGGCTGGAGCCTTTTTGACTACTGCTCTCCTCCAGAGCTCCTCCCCAGCCATGAATCAACCCTGCCTGGCATACTCTTCCCTCTCTAGAACGAGGGTGGTCCTGAATCTCCAGATGAGGCCTCAGTATGTGCTCCCGCAGCTCCCTTTGTAGGCACTGATGGGCTCACTTTCCTGGAACGCTAAATCAATCTTTTCTGTACCTGAATCTTCCAAGACCGGGAATGCCTTGGAAAGGGTGTGGACTGTCCAGGACCCCAGAGCCTGGTCCAGGGCAATCAGCACTGTCTGCTGGGGACTGCACTGTGTGGAAAGGCCACAGATCTGGCCCTGCCCTAGTGTCTCAGCCTCCATGCTGGACCACACTGAATGACCCCGACCTTCCTGGACATGCTGGGTACCCCATCTCTGCCCAGAATGCCCCGAAGCCCTGACCTCCCAGATGCCCCCATTCCATCTGTTGTGCTCCCACAGTATCTTACCACATCCCTCTGTCCCACCCCAACTGATCTCCCCATTAGACGAGGAACTCCTTGAGGACAAGGAGGCTTCTGTAAGGATCTGCAGGGGTAGCTAAAGCAAAGGGCCATTTAGCTTGTTGAGGTGCTCTGAGCAGGCCCACAGGGTGGGGGTGCTTGTGCTCACTGTCGGATGGTTTCCATCTGCTCTTTAACAGACATGCCCCCGATGCAGAGAGCGCAGCGCAGGAGTGGGGAGCTGTCCTCCTGCAGTAGGCGGCAGTAATACTCCAGGATGCCATGGGTCTGCCGGGCAAGCTCCCGCTGTAGGCACAGGGCAGAGGTTGGCACCAGAAGGCAGTCCTGTCTCTGCCCTGCCCTCCAGCCTGGTCTCTCTTACCGAGGGGCAGATGATGAGTCCATAGGGTCCTTCACGCTTAGAGAAAGGTAATCTCTTTTCTTGTTCCAGGCAGAACATGATGACAGGCAATGTGAACACCAGTGTCTTGCCTGAACCCGTGAAGGCGATACCTATCATGTCACGGCCAGATAGACTGTTGGGAGAGGAGAGGCCTGAGGATCCGGTTCAGGAGAATGCAGGGAATGAGTCTCCAGGTGGACACCTAGGGACTGCTCCTCCCCATCACCACCCTCTTCAGGGCCCCCAGGTCTACACTCACATGGTGGGGATGCCCTGGATCTGAATGGGTGTTGGGTGGTGGATGCCTTTCTTCTTCAGGCCTCTCAGGATGGCTACGGAAAACAACCTCAGCATCATTCTTGTCTCACAGATACTTTATCAGGCCCCCAAAGCTGTAAAATGGGCACTACCCCAATTCAAGTTACAAATGAGGCCCAGAAAAAAAGAGAAAGAAAAAGAAAGACTTGTCCAAGATCTCTAGGATAACTAGAGGCAGGATTTGCACCCAGGTCCATTTAAGGCCAAAGTCACTTGCCCACTGAAGTTCCCTAATGGCAAAAGATAACGAACCGGTATGGCTGGGGCAACTGAAAGTCCCACCATCTCCAATGGCTAGACCCATTGCTGCAGACGCCAAACTCAGTGGGGACTAGGACACAACCTCACAGTTGTTTGACTACTAAAGTTCCCAGGTACCTGCGGGAAATTTCATTTCCTTGAAGCTCTTGATGGGTGGTGGAATACCATCTCCTTCCACCAGGATGTGGTACTTCTTCCGTACGCGTTCATGCCGCTCTTCAGACATGCTCAGGACATAACGGGGGGGTGTCCAACTGTGAGTGGGTGGTGGGGGTCAAGAGAGGCCCCAGGCACAGCTGGTTCTGGGGTGCACCTGCCGGTCTCAGCCACATACCATTCCAAGTAAAAGTGACTGCCTTCCCACAGACTGAAAAACATACCTGGTTTTGATTGGATCATCGTATGTGATTCCCTTGGCCATTTCCTTCACTGACATCAACGCTAAGGAGACAGACGTGGCTCAGGGCTGGCTCTTGCTTCCCAGAGGCCAGGCCCTTGAGATATAACATGCCTGGGGTAGGGGGAGGAGGCTCAGTCCACCTCCTCCCGCTACCCTGGCTACAACCATACCTCGGCCCTCAGCCACACTCTCCAGGATCTTTTCCTCTTCTTTCAGCTGCTTCTCCTTGGCAGACTCCTTGCGGGCTGAGAACAGAAGCAGATGTCAGACACCAAAGCACTGCACCAAGCTGAGCTTTCCCCGCTGCTTTCCAGCCCACCTTCAGCCTTCTCTTTGAGGTGCTGGTGCTGATCCAGGAGGCTGACGTTGGACTGAGGGCCCAGCGGGATATCGTCCTCATCTCCCCGGGGTTCGCTGCCGCTGTCCTGCTGCTCCTCCTCCGCAGCTCCTTTACGCCTTCGTTGCAGTAGCTTCTGGAGCTGGTTCCACCAGCGCCCCTCACAGCCAAGCCCAAAACAGAGCGGGGCATTGGGCCCAGGGGGCCTGCGTCAGGATCTTCGCCTTTGGGAGAGGGACCTGCACCCTGCGACGTGGAGCTGCCCTACCCCTCCGATCAGGTTGCCCGTCCCTCGTTCGCCGGAGGGCCACGGTCCCGAGTACTGGCAGCTCGCTCCACTGGCGGCCAACCCCCGTCCCCATCCCGATCCTACGCCCTCATTCCTCTTCCGAACCGGGGCCCTCACCAGCAGTTGCCGGCGCTGTCGCAAAGGCACGTAAGGCACGTAGTCTTCGTCGTCCTCATCCTCCGTCTCGGAACGGCTTCCTGTGGCAGTCCCCTCGTCGGTGCGAGCCCGCTAGAGATAGACAGGAGTCAGGCTCAAGCCCCCGATTTCACTGCCGCTCGCCACGCGCGCGGACCCCTGCCTCGCTCCTACCTTTCGTTCGGGTTCCGAGTCCTCCATCCTTTGCAGCACGCATGCGCGCTACCGTAAAACCCCGCCTCAACTTTTGAGTGAAATCCAATCAGATGTGAAGAAGCGGAACGTGGGCGCCTAGCAACGACCTCTAAGTGCCGGATCGCGCAGAGGGACAAACTTTCCCCGGAGACCCTGTCAGGTAGCGCGGTGTCA
The DNA here is from genome assembly GCF_002007445.2 of Ailuropoda melanoleuca. Taxonomy (NCBI): domain Eukaryota; kingdom Metazoa; phylum Chordata; class Mammalia; order Carnivora; family Ursidae; genus Ailuropoda; species Ailuropoda melanoleuca. The sequence continues at coordinate 82,943,336 of NC_048220.1, read as the reverse complement.
AAGTCCCCTTGGGCGGCTGCGCATTTGTTGCCAGGGGCGAGGGCAAAGCGTCAGACAATGCATTATGGGACGCTGGAGGATTTGGAGCATGCGCAAAAGGCTCAAACGGAGTCTGGTGGAAGGTCCCGAGTGGCGACGGCTGATCCCGAAGTGGCCGGCCTGCCAGCTGCCGAGCCTCGCCCAGAGTCTGACGTCATCCGGCACGTTCCGAGACGGAGCCCCCTGGGACCCCGCCCAGGCCTCCATCGCGAGCGTGTGCGCGGGTACGGGGTGTGGCTTGCGGAAAAACGAATCAACACTGCTGCTCTGACTGGGCGTCCTCATCTTTGTGAGACAACACGTATGTTCGTAGTGGTGAAGGATAAATAAAATGCTGGTGACGAGTTTTTTCGCTGCTGGTCTGTGGAGCGATTTTTATCGTAAATGCTGTATTAGAGCTTAAGAGTAATTCACTGCCTGGGGAACCAGAGAAGGCTTCCAGGAGACTTGTATCTGAACTTCCAGAGGTGTAGACTCTCAGAACGGGGAGTGGAGGAAAGAGCAGCTTTCTGACTGGGGGTCCTGTTAAGAGTGAAGGCTTAGCTAGCCACGTGCAAGTACAGATTCCTCAAGGAACAAACAGACCACGTGGCCAGCCGCTGTGGGGTGGGGGTGGCCAGAGCTAAAGCTGGATTGGTAGGCTGGGTGGGCCCAGAGTATGCAGGGCTGTGACTGTCAAAGTAACTTCAACTTCATTGGGTACTTTTATTTATTTATATTTACTTTTAAAGATTTTATTTATTTTGAGAGGAGTGTGGGCCGGGGGTGAGGGGCAAAGACAGAGTGGGAGAGAGAATCTCAAGCAAGCTCCATGCTGAGCAAGGATTCTGACGTGGGGCTCGGTCCCACAACGGTGAGATCACGAACTGAGCGGAAATCAAGAGTCGGACGACTGAGCCACCCAGATGCCCCTCACTGGGGACTTTTAAAGAGGAGTGATGTGTCAATACTATTTTTTCCTTCACTCACATATTTATCATCAGCACGTGCTGGGCATTGTGCACAGTGCTGAAGCAGATAAAAGATTAACGAGACACAAACCTGGCTTGTGAGTTTATGGATTAGTTGAGGAGACAAAAATATAACGGGTCTTGAGGTTAAGGAGAAATATTCTAAGACAGATAAAGTTAGTACTTTTGGAAGCATCACAAGGCAGGGCAAGCTGATTCTCCTAGTAAAAGTGGCCTTTCAGCTGGAATGTGAAGGATATGCAGGACATGATGAAGGAAAGTTAATCTGGAAGAAGGAAACATGTGAGCAAAAGTCCCTTTATAAAGGGATCTTAGTGACTGTGTGGCCACAGCCTCCACTGCTCCCCACACAAGCTCAAGTTAAGTATCAGTTTTAGACAATGACGATAGGAGCAAGGAGTTGGAACACAAGTGTGTGCGAGGCATTTTTTTTTTTTTTTTTAAGCNGGAACACAAGTGTGTGCGAGGCATTTTTTTTTTTTTTTTTAAGCAAACCTATTATATTAAGGGGCGACTGGGTGGTTCAGTCTTTAAGCATCTGCCTTTGGCTCAGGGCGTGATCCGGGCATTCTGGGACAGAGCCCCGCATCAGGCTCCTCGCTGGGAGCCTGCTTCCTCCTCTCCCACTCCCCCTGCTTGTGTTCCCTCTCTCGCTGGCTGTCAAGTAAATAAGTAAAATCTTTAGAACAAAAACAACCTATTATAGGAAAATCAATGTACGACCAGATCTACTGCAGGGGGTGGGAGGTAGGAATGAGGTAGTTTGCTTTACTTTACAGAAGGGTTCATTATCCTCAACTCTCAAGTACTTTGGCTCTACATGTCTCATTCCTGTTGGAAAGTCAGATCCAATTTATAGAAACTCCATTTATTCCACTTCCCTTGACAATGTCAATAACCCAGGCTATAGGTGCACAGTCGGTAAAGGCCTCAAGTCTTTCCCAGACCTCTTCTCACAGCAGCTGCACAGAGACTGAATCTCACTCCTCCAGCTCGCAGAAAGGTAACAGGGCATGGGGAAGGGGCTGTTCCAGGTCACATACCAGAGTCCTCCCACCAGGAGAAAGTGCAGAGATGCTGCTGTTATACAGGCCTAGGCTCTAGCCCTGCTCAGCCAGACTGAGTGCACTAAAGTTACTTTCCTGTCTTAGCTTTAATTTCCTCATCTGTAAAATGGGATAACAGTCCCATTTAGAACTGCTGAGAATTAAGTGGAAATTGCCAAACTGCTGACACATAGTATGTGCTCAGTGAGGCTAATGACCAAGGCAGATCCCATGCTTCTGAGTACATTCCTCACCTCACCCCTGCCCCAGACCAGCAAACCACCAACACACTGACTCTGTGTCCAAATGTTGCTTTATCTTTCGCAGGAAAGATCTTCACAGTATCAAAAGTAAAGAATTGAAAAACAAGAACAAAAACAAAACCAAACACAAAGAGAGCAGTGTTGGGCCAGCAGTACCATCAGCCCCCGGCCCCCAGGCCAGTCCAGCCCCCAGGCTCCGAGTGAGGAGGCTGCATAGCACCAGGAAGCGGCTCTGCTGAGGTCCTGAGGGGCCCCAGCACGGCACAGCATCCATTCAACTTTTGGTTGGTCCAGGATGGCGAGGAGCAGGGAGGATCTTGGGCAGGTGGGAAGGGATGTGGAGAAGACTGTAGATCTTCAGCTGGCAGTCGGGGTCTCAGGACACCCTGAAGAAGCTCGACCCGGCAGGGGCTGAGAAAACAGCATGGCCAGACCGTGAGTGTGCCTTTGCCCTAGCCTCCCTGTGCTGGCTCTGGGTTTCCACAGTCCCCATGGGTAGGAGCAGCTGCCTGTTGCTTTTGCTGCCTGGGCTGAAAATACTAAATAGACTTCCCTGATTACCTCCAGTAGAGGATGCAGGTTAAGACCCTGCCAGGGGACAGCTGCCCTGGAACACATCTTTCCAAGCCAGGGTGCTATTAAGAGCCCGGACTATGGCCTTTGCTTTCCTGCTGACAGGCAGGGGAGAGGTAGCAATATGCACTCTGACTCCTGTACACAGCCCAGGCTAGGTCCCGAATCTGTCCCAGCACTGTTTTTTCACACACCCTCAGGGCTCCCAATCCCACTCTGAGGAGGGTGAAAAAGGCCAATGGAGAGCCCTTACGGTGGGGTGGGGCAGGGAGGGAACATCTCCTGTCTTGGGAAAGAGATCAACCAATGAGGGAGTCCCTGAGAGAAGATGGCTGAGTGAGGTTTCCTGGCTGAGAGGGGCATTGGGCTGTGGGAGGAAGTATGCCCCTTTTTCTCTCAGAAGAGGCAACAAATAAAGTGCCTGGGGTCCCCATGCCTCCTGGATCCTGTGGAAGTGGACAAAAGGGGCAGGAGGGCACCCTGGCCCTGGCAGAGGCTCCCGAGGGTGTGGGCATTTCAGTTTGGCAAAAGATCAGGGAGCCTAGCCCCTTCAGAGAGAGGGGCTGAGGTGAGTCTAAAGACAGTCCTGACTCCGGGCAGCCCAAGGTGCCATGGGGAGCCCAGCCCCAAGGGTGGGGAATCCTGACCCAAAAGTGGGCAAGGGGACTCGTCTGAGGGTCCAGGAAGACTGTGGTCCTGGCACTGAGAAAAGGAGGAGGAGGATAGGTGAGGACATCCTCCTGGGGTTCCCTGAGCTCAGCTCACCTGCCCCAGTTTCCTGTTGCTTTAAGAGCAGTTGTGTGGTTGCCAGCCAGAAAAGGCGTGATCCCAGGGACAGAGCACAGGGTTAAGATAGGGCACTGCACAGCCATTAGGTTGCAAACCCAGCACCAAGGCCTGCCTTCCAGCCACCCTTCTCTCCTGCACTATGGTGCTCAGCCCAGTGCCTTCTTAGTCTTCTGCTCTCAGTCTAGAACATCATCTGATATGTCAGTATTTCACACAAAAGCACCTGTGTAGGTGGTTGGGAGAGGAGCCCTGAGCCCAGCTGGGGGCCAGGTCTCTTTTTCAGGAGGCAGATTAGTTATTAATCTCTTTATGGGGGTTGTCCTGTTTGGGGAGAGCGCTTACCACCTCCCCCATGCCTAAATGACCTCACCAAGGCCTTGGTCTAGCTCATCTGTCCTCTCACTGGTCCTACCTTCTTGCATGGTATCAGCTGGGAGGCACCCTGGCAGCCTACAAGGCTGAGCAAGTGAGATTCAACCGAGGCTAATAATGTCAGGGAGGGGGGCAGGCCTCTGGGGATTAAGGCTGCCTAGGCACTTGAGAGGCAGATGGTAAGGGAAGTAGAGGCCTGGTGGAGATAGCCCAGGGATGGCAGTGAAGGAAGGGCCCTTCAGGAACAAAGGCAGGAGGGCTCCAGGAGGGTCTGGCCCAGGAAGGAGAGATGAAAGGACAGAGGCCTAGGGGTGAGTGGCCACAGGAGAACAGATGGGGCCTGTGTCTCCGGAGCATGTAGCTGTCACTGTGGAGGCGCAGGGGCTAGGGCTGGCCAGCTACTAGCCCAACTCCGTGTGCCCCAGAGCATGAAATGGTCTGGTGGGGAGTGGAAGTACATGCAACACTTGGGGATCTCCGTACCTCACTGAGCTGTGCTGGGGGTGGTTTTCTTGAGGCTGAAGTTGGTCCAGTTCACAGCAACTTTCTGACGAGTTTGCTTTGCAGAATCCAAACAGAACCTATTAAGTTTGAGAGACACCAGAAAAGCACAATCAGAGGTTCCCCTCTCCCTGCTGGACCCCACTTCTAGACCCATGTGTCTTGGTCACTAAAGGAACCAAGTCAGCTCTGTACAACCCCTCTGGCTCCAGGGTATTGGGGTCTAGCAGTTATGAGAGCTTTGCTGGCTTTCTGGACAGATGCCCACGAGCCCAGGGAACAGTATATGAAGAAAGTGACACTGCCTTGGGATATAGAATCGCTCCTCATGATGTATTTTACTCTGGCTACACTGGGCTGCCTAGCTATCGCACGTTGCTTTCAGCCTCAGACCTCTGTACCTACCAGCTCTGCCGTCACAAAGGCCCTGTTTGACCTGGCCTACTCATTCTTACTTCTCAGGTCTCAGCTTGGTTCCTACCTCTTCTGGGAGCGCTGCCCATCCCTACGTTTCAGCTTGGTCTGCAGCCCCAGGCCCTTACTCCTCCAACAGCACTTATCACTGAACTGTGTGTTTATGGCTCTCTCTCTCCATCTAGACTGTATCTGATTTGCCTCCAGCCCAGAGCTCAGCCCAGGCAGAGCAGAGGAAGTGCTAGTGAATAAGCCTGGAGAAAGCCCTGGTTCTCGGGGCCCGACGTACGTCCTTCTCCCTCTGCCTTACACCTTCCCATATGTCCTGTCCTGCTGTGTGGCTACCTGAGTTCCAGCAGATAGACTGGTGGGAGAGAGCCTGGAAAGGCTCTCTCTCTGAGGGTGTCAGGCTGAGGGCGAGCCTGAGTGAGGGTGGGCAAGGAGGCATCCCCACACCTACCTCTTGAAGTACTCCACCTCCCGGTCAGTCTCATCCATCTCCACCCCATCCATGTCCTTGGGCAGGAACACATCGTCTAGGAAGACACAGCCAGGAGGGCTCAGTGCCCACGGCCAGGCCTCTGGGGTCATGCTCTTGGGGCAGCACTGCCCACACACGAGTACTACCCTCCACCCTGTGGCCTGNGGGGGGGGGGGGGGGGGGGGTCGTTAACCACTCAGTTCCTGCTGTACTCACCCAAGGAGGCGGCCGTCTTCTCCTGCTTGTTGCGGCTCCGGCGGCTGCGGCCCTTGCCTTGTGGCAAACTCTGTGGCCTTGCTGGGCCTGGGGGCTGCACGGACTCCTGCTCCAGAGGCCGCGCTTTGGCCTCGCTTGGCCAGTTTAGCCAGAAACTGCCCTTCTCATCGGCTTTGGGGCTGCCAGCCCAGCCTGATCCTGGCTGGCTCCCCTGGCTCCCCTCTCCAGCCTCGGCACAGCTACCCACTTTGGGAGGCTCCGGGGCCTTGCCTGGCTGCTTGGAGCTGGGAGTGTGGCCCTTGGCATTGGGAGCCTCAAGGCTGGCTGGGGACCGGGGGGCTGGGCTCGCCTCATTCTTCTTGGCCTGACTGCCCTGTCTCTTGCCTTTCCGCGGCTTCCCACTTGAGGCCACAGGCTCGGGCAGCTCCGGCTTGCAACTGGGAACCTCCTTTGGGCTTGGCTCCTCAGGGCTAGGGTTGCCTGGCTTGGGTGTCTTGACCCAGATCACCCGGGAAAGGTTGGGCACGGCGTTGAGTCTCCTCACTAGCCCATTCTCAGGGATGATACCGGGAGGGGGACCCCTCACCTCTGTCCATGGTGGGTGAGAGCCTCTCATTTCTGTCCACGGTGGGGCTGGCTCACCTGGAACTTGTAATGTGTGGTTCTGAGAGGACCCCAAAGTCAAAGGGGACAGGTCAAGGTTAATGTCAGGCCGTTGCTCTGAGGGGCCATTGAGGTTTGAGGGGGATAGGCTCTGGGGCTCTGGCTCAGCAGCCCCCTCCTTAGAGAATCCATTGCTGTCCATGTTGAGCTCACACACACTGAAGCTGGCACGGATAGAGTCCTTGACAGTGTTCTTGATCTCTTGCAGACGGCTGCTCAGGAAGCTGTTGACCCGATCCAGCTCCCGGTCAGGCCACTCCAAGAGCCTCTCCCTGGCAGGCCTTGGTTCCCGGCTTCCGGAAACACTACGATTCACCTGCTTTAGAGCTTCTGCTGCCAAGTGGGCCTTCTCCTTTTCCTGCCAATATAAGAAGCAGTTTCAGCTGGATGGAGGCTGGCAGCTGCCAGGCACAATGTGACACCTGACACATCAGCCTGGGGCCTGGCTTTGCAGCTAACTGGCTAGAGGCAGGGCCCTGGCCATCCGGGGCCTGCTCACCCAACCTGCAGGAGGGAGGATGAAATGCAATTGAACAGGTGCATGCTCTCGGGATGGAGACAGACCCACGGAGGATAGGTTTTGACAGCTTGTTCACTCAGAGCCCCAGTGTCAGTCCTAGGGCCTAAGACCAGTAGGACTCAAAGGAATAGGAATGCAGCTAATTGCACCTTGCCTTCCAGGCCTCAATTTAAGCAATTCATTCATTTGCTGAGTCTCAGCGGACTCATCTGCAAAAGGTGGACAAAAATTCTGGGGTGAAGACCAAAGTGCGGATACAAGTGAGGGAGATGGCAGCTACAGAGGCATTCTCTCCAATTGTGCTAGTAGTAGGGGAAAAAAGCTGTGACATCATGGGAGGCCTTTCAAGAAGTAAGACAGGGCTGTGAGACCACCACAGTAGGTCAGACTACTTTGGGTGGCAGGAATGTGTGTATGGGTGCTATGGAAGAAGGAGAAATTCCATATAAAAGCCACTCACCACTCAGCTGCCTCAAGTAATCAAGGCCATGCCTGAAGTGTGCCTGATGGCATACAGGACAGCTACATGGGGTCCCACAGCAAGATGTAAAAGCAGCCCTTCTGCCCAGGTGAGAACTGGGGGACTGGACTCTGTCAGTCAAGTTTAACAGACCCAGTTCTGGAGAATGGAAGTGAAAAGTCTGTGGGCTCTGAGTCACTCCATCCCTCTGTCCAACCTCCACACACCAGCAGACCAAGGCGGCCTTTAGAGGGAGATGGGAGACAAATGTCAAAAGCCCGTGGGAAAGAGGTGGTGGTATTGGGCCAGGGGTTGGATGACTTCTACCATTTCCCACATTTGTAGCTGATTTGGGAATTGGAGGGGGAGAAACAGGAAAAGGAAACTGGGGAGAGGAAAGGGGGCGTGCCACCACCTCAGAGTCAACTTAAAGAGGGTAACCCTGTGCCCTGGTAGCGCTCTGGGGCAGAAGAGCACCACCACCGTGGGACCTTGGACAAATCACTTACTCTCTCTGAACCTAATCGTCCCCGTTGGTGTATTTGGGAGAAAAACCGCCTACCTATACCTCAGTGTTGCCCGGAGGACACCTGAGAGGGCATGTGTCCCTTTCCCCAGGTGCCGATGAGGCTGTGACTTAGCACCATGGGGCTCCAGTGGGGAAGCAGCTCGGTCTGCAGCAGTGTTTCCAGCCTTGTGCCATGGAGTTTAAGACCACGGGCAGAGCTCTGAGGCCACGGGGATGGATGAAGGACTGGAAGGCCCTTCACATCACTTCTCTCCTGTACCAACCCAGCCTTTTCTATTAGAATGGAGGTTACATGGAGGATTTCAATTGTAAAAAAAGAGTTCTGCTGCTAAACAACGAAGTCTGAAAATAATGAGTTAGAGGGAGTGACATGGAACCATGTGTGATTTGGTAGTGAGAGGAGCGCACAGAACACATGCTTTCTGTTATGTGCCACTAGCCTGATCCTTCCCACATGCTGTCTCGTTTAATTCTCACAATTGCCCTTGTTGTGCCATTATCCTCAATTTGCAGATGAGGACACTTGACTTTGGCACAAAAAAGGAACTGACCCACATGGCTAGAAAGTGGTAGATTTGGGACAGCACACCCACGTGTGATCCGCAGTTCCTAGGTCTTTCAATCCTGTCTGACAATCACATCTTGACCAATGACTGAGGCACTGGGCTGGGCTCTGGGGGATTCAGCTGTGCATGAGAGGTCTGCTTGCAGACTTGAGTCTGCTGGGGGAGATGCACATGCAAACCGGCTGTTTAATTCTGAGTGACAAGAGCTACAGCGAAGAAAGCACAAGATGCTCTGGGAACTCAGGCTGGGACACTAGAGGTACTTCCCAGAGGAGGCAGTATCTCACTAGGCACTGGAGGGTGACTGGGATCATCCCAGAGTGAGACTAGCAGAAGGAAGAGCAAGTGACTAGGGAATGGGCACATATAATCTTTAGGGAATGCCAACATTCACAGGGAGAGCTGGAGCCCAGGTTTCTTTTAGGAGTGGTGGGGACTGGTAGGCGGGAAGGCCAGGGAGGAGAGACTGAGAGATGAAGCTGGCAAGCTAAGCAGGGGCTCAAGAGCCCTGCAGGCCAGGTTCAAGTCTGGGTTTGACACTAAGGGCCGTGTTCGGCCACTGAAGACATTTCAATAGCAGCAGTAGGGTGGAGAGAAGCGGGTGGTTTGAGCTACTTGGGAGGTCACATGGCCAGGACTCAGGGACAGGTGGGGAGAGTGGGATGAGCCATGAAAACAATACTGACGACCACTGGCGCTGCCGCCTCTTCCCTGACCACACACACTCTCTGATGAGCCTTTCTGTGCATCACTGTTTCATTCCTGCAACCATCTGAGTCAGGCTCTACTATTATTCTCATGTTGTAGATGAAGAAACTGAGGCTTAGAGGTGAAGTGATTTGCCCAAGGTCATCCAGCAAGTGTGGCAGAGCCAGGTTTCAAACTGAGGTCCGATTCCAAGGCCCGCTGCTCTCGATCACCACGACGCTTTCCTCCCAGGATGGCACCCTGGGTTCTGGTTCAGGCAACTGGGTGGACGGTGGCGCCATTAACTAGACAGACAACGGAGAAGGAAGAGCAGGCCTCCTTGGAGAAAGAGAACAAGCTCAGTTTTGGATATGCTCAGTCTGAATACTGGTAGGACACTTGTGAGAAGAAGCCCCGTAGCAGCAGGAGTCACCAGTGTGAAGTGCAGGGAGGAAACAGGGAGAGCTGGTGAACCAGGAACAACGCTATCTGGATGGTTCTCTTTGCCAGGGAGAGGGCCTTGAGGGGGAGGGTTGGGGAAAGGAAGAGGAATCCACAAAGGAGACAGAAGAGAGGACAGAGAAGGTGAGAAACCTGGAGAACACGGCAATCCCACTGTTCTTCCCCTCCCCCACCTGGCCGAGGACAGGGGAGCCAAAGAGAACATATTTGAAAAAGATAACCAATACAAAATGTGAGATGCTACAGAGAAGATGGGATAGGAGGGTACGATTTGGCAACAAAGATGTCACTGGTGGTTCTGTGGAGGAGAGGGAGAGGAAAACAGTCTGCAATGAGCTGAAAGGAAGGACAGTGAAGGCAGACAACAGTTTTCAAGAAATCTGGCTGTGATGGGAGGAAAAAGATGAGGTGAGGGTGAGAGGCTGTACACTCAAGGCACAGTTTGCTTTCAGAAGAGAGAGTACTAGGCACAGTGCAATGCTGACGGGAGCCAGACCAAGAGAGGCCGGAGCCAGAGCAGGAAGTCGAGCTTAGACTGAAGCAGTGGGAAAGGACTGCACGGTCTTAAGCAGAAGCGGTAACTCTTCTCTCATGACAAGAAAGTCTGCAGGTGGAATGGTAAGACGTTTGAGGGAGTGCCTGTTCACTGGCTTGTTTTTTTTTCCTTCTTGAAACAGGAAGCGAGCTGATCTAACAAAAAAGAAAAGCGGGGTGGGGAAAGCCTGGAGATTTGAGAAGAATCTGGAGGTCTGACAAAGGGTCTGTGGTGAACAGGAGTGATGAAGAGCAAGGGGACCAGAGGCCTGCTGGGCAATGTGAGGGCTCAGGCAAGCGGAAGACCACACGGCCTGGGTGCCACAGACAGATGTGATCCAGCGCTTTCCTCGAGGTGTGGAAGGGGACGGGCAGGGAGGGGTCAAATGCAGGGCTGTGATTTTTCTGAGTGGGTGTAATGCAAGGGCCAAAGGACAAGGAATTGAGAGTATTGGTAAGACAGTGAGTGAATGATGGTCAGGGGATCTCTATGGCCTGGGAAGAGGAGAAAGGGACAGGTGACAGCCTTCAGTGGATGAAGAGGAGTGGCTGGGGGCTGTAGATGACAGAGCCAGGGTCAGTTTCAAAGGAGTAGGGACTAGTACATGAAGGACAGACAGTCACGGTCTGGAAATGGTATAAGGGAGCAGAAAGATACTCAACTTTCTTGGTCTCCTGAGGTGGGAGAAAATGAGCATTCTCCACTGGATGGCTCCCAGGGGAAGCCGTGTTTTTGGTAGACAGTCAGATTGTGGTTAAGTCTGAGAGGTAGAGGAAGGACACTAGAGAGGAGGCTGATGCATAAACAGATAATGACCATGACTGCCTATCACATGACCTTGCAACTGCCTGGTGCCATGTTGTACTCTAGCCTCTAGACTGGACCGGGCAGATAGCCACTGTGCAGCAAGTTTCCGCATGAGTGCATGGAGTGTAATGGACGGCAGCTGAGAGAGACGTGTGAGGTACAGTGGCAGTCCTGTGGAAGGAGTTACCTGAGGAAGTCTGAGCTTGGAAGGAACTTGCCAGGAGGAAAAGAAGGGGAGAGAAGAGTGTTACTGGCATTACCAGTGAAGGGGTAGGGGTGTGTGGGCACACAGATTTATGGAAAGCACACCAGGCCTGGGAACTTCAAAGTGTCCCTGCTTGCTGGGACCTAACTGGGGACCACTGCCTTAAGAAGCCAGGGAAGGCTAAAGAGACTGCTGTTGCCCAGTGGACACTTCTGGTCAGGCAACACTGGATGGGAGAAAGAAAGTGCTGACCATTTTCTGAAGGCAGCGGTGGGACCCCTTGGCTCACTACTTCAGGCTGCAGGGAAAGGGTCCTTGTTTGTCCTTTGGGCTGGAAAAAGATGTCGAACTGCTGCTGCTTTCCAGATCACCAGGGCTGTTTGACCACCCAGGACCTGGAGCTAGCTCGTTGTCAAACCCAACTCTTCGGCTGCTGGGCTCCCAAGTGTGGCGCTGTGCAGATGCAGCTGGGGGCAGGCAGGTGAAGAGGTAATGAGGGGGCAGGGGATGAGCTGCCACGCCCTGGGGCTTCCCTGGGAGCAGGGCTGCCCAGGAATAGCTCACTGGGTTCTCTCCTCAGCCCTCTGAGGAGCTCACTCAGCCCAGGGCTGGGTCATTCCCATGGCTTCGATTACATCTCCAAGCTGGCAACTCCCAGCCCCACACCTCCATCTCCACTTGGAGGTCTCCTAAGAATCTGAGTCAGTGTGCCCCAACTGAATTCCCTGTCTTCTGCCAATCCCATCCTTGCTTGGTGAAGGGCACACCATCCTGCCAGTCACCCAAGCAAACACCTGGAAGACATCCCTGACTCCTTCATCTCTGTTCCACAATCAGATCACCAAAGCCAGTCATGTCTGCTTCCCTTACTCCAGACCCACCATCAATCAGCTTTCCCTGGGCCTCTGTATTCCTTCCAGGAGTGTTACCCCTCCAGGCTACTTTCCATACTGCCACATAGTCATGGTGACATACAGATCTGACCAAGTGCATCCTCTGATAAAAGCCCTGCAGTGACTCCCCCTCAGCTACAGGATCAAGTCAAAACTCTTCAGCGGGACCCATGAGGCCCTGTCTCACCTGTACTAGCTGTCCTGCCTCTCCTCTATTTGAACTTTGGCTACCCCAAACTGCTGTGAATATGCTACGCCTGCTGCCAGAATGACTCTCCTGATGAAACTGAACTCACTCCCTGCAACTCAGCTCTCAAGTCGGCCTCTTGGTAAGCCATTTCCAGCGTGCCCAGGCAGGATGGGGGGCTTCCCTCATCCCAGGGCTTGTCACATGCTAATGTGCTCATCCAGTTTTGTGTCAGTCTCTCCACTGGACAGAGCTTCTCCAGGGTGAGAACTTAACTGCGTCATGCTTTGGCTCCCAGTATTTGCAGAAGTGTTTGCTGAATGAATAAATGACTGACTGACTGAAGCAAGTCCTGTGCTTTGAGGAATTCAGCAAGCAGCTTCTGAGGCCAGGACTCATCTTTCCTCCAATCACTGGCCCCAGGCTCCCTGACCCTGATGCCTCCCAAATGCATTCAGACCTTCCCATAGCAGTAAGTTGTGCCAAGGCTTCCGGCAGCCAACACCGTTCATGCCCCACAAGTCTTGGGGGGGGTGGGGCGAGGGATTCCTCAGGGAGGAGAGGCGGTAGAGCTAGGCTCCCCCCCCACACCCACCTTCTTTTTCAGCTTGTGCCGGGCCCGCTTGGCGGCCCTGGCGCTGTTGGGGACTTTGGGCTCCGTGCTGTTGATGAATTCCAGCAGCTCATCCACATCTCGGTGGTCCACGGCGGGCTCCCCAGGGATCCCGCCCAGGGCGCCCCCCTTCACGGGCAGCTCCTCTTTCCGCCTGGTCAGCCTCGAGCGGAGCTTCTCTCGGATCTCTGTATAATTCCGACTCGTCGGGGCAGCGGGTGGCTGGGGGAGGGGGAGGTGCTGACGTTACACCCTGGGCCTGGGAAGCCCGGAGCACTCCCACCCGCTGGCACCGAACATGTGGTGAGAAGCGAGACAACTGTTCTTTCTACCATAGCCACAAAGGCCAAGTGGCTTCAGCCTCGGCCAGGCCCAGAGCTGAGGCAGCGGAGGGAGTGGGAGGTACGTAACAGCACTGAGCACACTGACTTGGGAGCCAGCAAAGCAGGTTTGAGCCCGGGCTTTGTCACTTGGAAGCTGTATGACCTTGGGCAGGTCACTGAGTCTTTGTGTGCCTCAATTTTGTCATCTCTAAAATGAGAATAATAACCCTTAGCTTAAAGGTGACTAACAATGTAATTACTTTCATTTCTTCTGTCCTCAACTGCTTTACCCTAGCCGGCGGCCCTTTCCTCTTCACTTTATGAGACTTCTGAGCTGCTTTCGCCCTCTGTCCAGAGACAGCATGTACTCTGCCCTGAGTCTCCTGCCTGGTGCTGTCTGTGCTCACGGCCTGTCCCTTGCTGGCTCTCACGCTTGGGGGACTGAGAGCCTTCACTTCCACTCTGCCTTCATCATGCACAAGTGTTCGCTTCTCTGTGATTACACACGTATGCATGCTCTCTGCCATTTCCTTTCCTTTTGGCCAAGGAAAAAAAGTCAATCTTAAGAGAAACCATGAAAACAGCAAGGGTAGAGGTGTTTAAACATCCCTACCTCACAAATGTGTTGTAAGGATCAAGCAAGCGGACACAGGCTGCAAGGACTCAGAGGGTCCCAGTGTGGTTATTATCCCCATGAGCAAGGCGGGGGGGCTCTCTAGGAAGAGCAGGCGTTCCTTTGGCTCACCTTGACTGGCCCCCAGCCCTCTCTGGCCTGGGCAGGCTCACTCACCGCATTGTGGCCGAAGAACTCACAGTAGCAGCAGTCACAGAACTTTCCATCTCTCTGGTGAGTGGAGGATGAGGTGCAGGAGCTGCGCTCTGAGCTGCTGTCCTCTTCCTCACCCAGGCCCTCATCTGCCTCGCAGGGCTGGGGCAGCTGGCAGGCCAGGCCACTGTGTGTAAACTTGTGCCCCTTGCACCCAGGGTCCCTGCTGATGGGGGAGAAAGATAAGCCCACATGTGAGGGAGGGCAGGGCAGAAGCAGACTGCGGTAGGAGCCTGGAGAAGCATCCCCACCACGGTTGTCCCAACTACCCTTTATCTGCCTCATCCCACAAAGGCCAAAGCAGTCAGACCATATCAGTGCCTGTCACAAGAACAGGGCCAACACCCTCACTGACCCTCAGGGCCCAGCTCAATGGCATTATTCTGGAAAGGTAGGAAACTCATGCCTCCTGTGCCCGCACCCACTGTGTGACCCTCCTGAATTCCGAAGAAGGGTCACACAGTGGGTGTATATACCTCGCTATCCTACTGTATATCACACTTCACTGTGATGGTCTGTTTGCCCACCTGTCTCTCAGACCAGATGGTGCATTCCCTAGGGGCAGGAACCATGCCACTTCTATTTTTAGGTCCCAGTGGGCAGCATAACAACAGTGTATACAGCAGGTGCTCAGTAAGTAGCTAAGTGAACAGATTAGTGGGCCGATGGCTCTCCTGGAGCAACCCAAGGAGGCTGACAAGGTCAATTTCATCTTCTAAGGTTCTTGACCGAGTCTGTCCCAGTGGGTGGAGCTGCCTTAGTGTGGGGCCTTAAAGTTAGGAAAGTAAATGTGCCTTGTGGGTGAGACTCTAAGAGCTACTTTACTGTTTGGGTCTGGTACTCTATTTCGCATAGTATTTCTAAGTGTCTCCCAAATTTTGCAAAATAGATGTTGCTATCCCCATCCTGCAGTGGAAGTAACTTAAGGGTCAGAGTGCTTAACTACTTTGCCCAAGGAGTGGCTAGGACTCAGCCTCTGCCTATGTGCAAACCCCATACTCTCCCATTGTACTGCTTTGTCTCTGGACTTTAGGAAGCACTGGGGGCATCCTGTAATATAGCCTATTTTTCCAGGGTAAGAAAAGACTTGGGCCCACAAAGTCCCGTAACTGGAGCCTGAAGAGCAAGAGCCCGGGGTTGGCCCTCAGCAGCTGGAGTGCCCTGGGGCTGGGGACATGGGGTGGGAGCTGGGAGAAAGGGCAAGATGAGGAGCAGTGAGGAGGCTTCACTCCCAGGGCAGTCTGTTGAGCAAGGACTAGAAAAGGAGGGGCAGGAACCATTATCAGTGGTACTCACAGAAACTTAATCCAAACTGACCATTCTTCACCCACATTAGCAAAATTAAAATACCCACTGCTCCTGAGAATATGAAGAAACTAGCACCCTAATATTGGTGGTTACATCAATTTGGAGAGCCCTTTAAAAAGCAATTTTTCAATGTGTATTAAGAATCCTTCTCAAAAAAGACATCCTGACATCCCTTAAACTGAGAACTTTTTTCATTCTGAGGGATCCACTCCAAGGAGAAAAAAACCCAAAAGAGGGAAAAAAGCTTTAGGCAAAGGCATCTTTAGAGAGATATTTACAGTGTTAAAATACTGGAATGACTTCAATCATCAGCAACCAGAAAACAGTGAAGTACACTATGGAGAACATTCTCCAGCTTTCAGCTGAGGCCCAGAAGGCCACACAGGAACCAAACAATGAATGCTGAGTTAAACAGGACAGAGAAAAACTGTATAAACTTTACAGACACCACCACCACTGTGTGGGAAAGACCTGCAGGGAAAACTGCCAACAGTGGTGATATTGGGGTGGTGGGATTTTAGAATACGAAAATATAAATGCATACTAAACACAGATCTGATTTATAATACAAAAATGCGTATTTATCTTCTCCAAAGAATTTTATCTTCCACATCTACATTAATATCAACTTCTTCAGTACTTAGAGTTACTTTAGGGAATCCTTAAGCCCATAATTCTGGACTCAGATACAGATTTGGGTGCAAGAATGTTTATTACAGCCTTGCTTTTAGTGGTAAAAACTAGAAATGCCCGGGAGCGCCTGGGTGGCTCAGTCAGTTAAGTGTCTGCCTTTGGCTCAGGTCATGATCCCAGGGTCCTGGGATGGAGTTCTGCACTGGGGCTCCCTGCTCAATGGGGAACCTGGCTTCTCCCTCTCCCTGCCACTTTGCCTACTTGTGTTCACGCTCTGTCTGTCAAATAAATAAATAAAATCTTAAAAACAAAACCAAAAAAATAGAAATGCCCCAATGTCCAGGAACAGGGGAATGATAAAATAAATTATGCTAGAGGTATATAATAAGACATTTTGTGGTCACTTGAGTTTTTTGAAGAATTTTAACTGGGGCAATGATCTAAAATGTTAAAAAAAAAATAACTACACAAGAATGTATAAACATGGACCTAATTTATATAGAGACATCAGAAAAAAAATATACTGCAGTGTTAGAAGTTTATCATTAGGGGCACCCTGGGGGGCTCAGTCAGTTAAGGGTCCAACTCTTGATTTCAGCTCAGGTCATGATCTCAGGGCTGTGAAATCGAGCCCCGTGTTGGGCTCCATGCTCAGCGGGGAGTTTGCCTGTGGATTTTCTCTCTCTCCCTCTGCCCCTCCCGCTTGCATACATGTGCTCTCTCTCTCAAAATAAATAAGTAAATCTTAAAAAACAAAGTTTAGGGGCGCCTGGGTGGCACAGCGGTTAAGCGTCTGCCTTCGGCTCAGGGCGTGATCCCGGCGTTATGGGATCGAGCCCCACATCAGGCTCTTCTGCTATGAGCCTGCTTCTTCCTCTCCCACTCCCCCTGCTTGTGTTCCCTCTCTCGCTGGCTGTGTCTATCTCTGTCAAATAAATAAATAAAATATTTAAAAAAAAAAAAAAAGTTTAGGTTGTGAAGAAATTTTTTCATTAGACATCTCTGAATTTTTCCAAGTTTTTAAAAAAACAGTAAACACCTACTTCTTTAATGACTGTAAAAACTATACAAAAGACACAGAGTCTACCTTTTATTTTCTAAGATTTACTTATCTATCCTAGAGAGAAAGAGAGAGAGTGTGAGCGGGGGGAGAGGCAGAGGGAGAAAGAGAGAGAGAATCTCAAGTAGACTCCTCCCTAAGAATGGAGCCCACTGTGGGGCTCTATCTCAGGACCCCGAGGTCATGACCCGAGCAGAAAACAAGAGCTGGATGCTCAACTGACTGAGCCACCCCGGCACCCCTAGAGGCTACCCCAAAGGTATGCTTTGTAAAGTTTCACAGAACGAAAGGCTGAAGTTAGCAGGGAGTACACCCTTTATGCCACTCGCTTACCTGTGAGTGCTAGGGAGCTGCTGAGAGCTGGGAGGTGGAAGGAGAGGCCCGCTGCAGTGCCCGCTGCAGTGCCCGCTACAGGGGTGGCTGCACCCCGAGAATGGTGGAGGCATCTTCAGGAGCGGCATGCTGGTGGAGGGCAGGTGGGGGGTCTGACATGCCCCTGGGGTGTGGGGGACGGCAGCAGCGGCAACAGGGCATTCTGAAGCCTGGGCAGGGAAAGGCGCTGCTGGGGTAGCAGGCAGCAGGTGTGGGTGGGGTGGTGAGCCGAAGGATCCGGGGTGAGATGGGATCAGCGACGCTGGCTGGGGGTGGTGGCCAGTGGGGCTGTTAGGTGGAGCAGTGAGGTCTGAGTGCCGGTGGTGCTCCGAGATAGAGAAAACCTCTCCTGTGGGTGGATGGGAAGAAGGGGGTCAGAGTGAGAGCCAAGACCCTGGGAAGGAAAGCCCAAGTGCTCACTGTCACAACATCCTGCTTACTGTGACCAGTCTGGGGACAGCCTCTCAGCACAGTGGAACATGTGAACTTTTGGGAAAGACTAGCAGTGCCTCGGGCTGAAGAACTGTCCCTGCTGGGAGCAACTTGGCTGGACAGGCTTGAGGAGCCCAGATCTGAGAGAAGGACCCAGGAATGCCCACCCCATGGAAGGCCACAACACCTCTGCTGTGGCATAAACAGCAGATATGTGTTCTGTCTCTTGGGGAGTCTCTCTAGGACTTGGGCGCTTGTAGGCAACCCTCAGGCCCAGGAAGGGGTCTACAGAAGCCAGTGGAGCAGCAGGCCAAAGCTCTGCCCCTGGGCCATGAGGACTGAGGCAGACAGGGTATGCCAGACTCCCGGGTGGCCCCAAATATCACAGAAGTGGGAAAAAGCTTTGATGAGTCTTCTTTGGCTTATCCATCAAAATAAATGGAATTCTACTCAACTCTCACAATTCTGGGAGCAGCACCCCTTTGGAGAACTCAGGCCCTCAATTTTGTTCTTCCTCTTATATATTTTAATTCCAGTATAGTTAACATATAGTGTTAGGCTACTCTCAAGCCCTCAATTTAGAAATAGTAATGAATATTTACATAGTACCTCAATAACCTAAGACTTTTTCTTTGGGTATCTAAGGGTTAACTCAGGGTGTAAAGAAGGCTTATATAGCTGTGAACTTGGCTAATAATCCTGGCAGTTTGCACCACAACTTCTTGTGCTTTTATAACTGTTCCTTAGGTGGAGAAAAGGAGGCCTAGGAAGACAAAGCACCCAGGTCCTCTGTGCTGCTGCAGGGGTCAAGTGTTAGGTGGCTGACATCTGAACTCCTCAGGGACACTTCCACACTACTTCCTGTTCAGCCAGTGTTTACCACATCCCCTCCTGAAACTGAAGGGAAAGTTATCAGAGCCAATGACAATATTTTTCAACTTCAGAGTTCTAGGGAAAGGAGTGCCATGGAGACAGCCAAGGGCTAGTTACCCCCTGCTTCCATCCGAACAGTTCCTCTTTTACCTATTATTTTAATAACTACCCTGATCTGTCTAATGAAGTGGTTAGAAAAACATAGCTCTCTACATTTATGTGGCCTGGCTCTCTCCAGAGCTCAGAGACTCACCAGGGATGGTAGGAGGACTCCCGAGTGAGCTACCCGGCACGGCCCCACTGGAGTGCGGAGAGTTCCAGAGGCCCGAGAGCTTATGTGCTGACAGGAAGGAGCTGGGATCCCAGTCCCCTGAGTTCCCATGGCAGGAGGAGGAGGACGAGGACGATGAAGAGGAGGACGAAGAGGAATGAGAGTCACCCCCACAAGACTGTGATTTGCAGGATGTGTGTGACAAGGAGATCTGGAGAAGGGGGAAGAAAAAGGCTCATGGTAAAACAGCAAACATCAGAGCTGACCCTCTGCTGCCTTAGCTTATTCAGGAGTGCCTCTTCCTCCAGGCCCTGTGCCATGGCCAAAGTACAATTCCCATGACTCCAGGTGCACGGACAGACATGGATCAGTCCTTTGCCAGGAGGGGCAGGGATGCTCCCAGTAAAGTGAAGTGTGTGGATACTGGTGAGAGAGACTCTGGTAGAGACACAGACTGACTGTCAATTGTGGGCCTTTGGGGAGTCCTGAGAGCTGCCAAGGAAAGGAAGGGTCTTTAAGTCAAAAGTCCTGAAGCTGAAACGATCCTGGGGTGAAAGAGAGGGGCTGGAGGGGAATGAGAAACAAGGAAAGTCTGACTGCTGTGAGTCCGGAGATGCCACTTAGATGGCTCTTGGGCATCCTGGAGGCCTACTAACCGAGGCACATGGTAGAACCTCAAACCGACCTTTGCCATCCGTACCATACTAGTTGGCTTTCAAGCTGTCACAGGGCTGAAGCAGCACAGTGACACAGAAGGGGCAGAATCTCCATCGACAGTACCTACAAGCAGGCCCTCACACTGCATGGACTCTCCTCAGGGGCAACGGGGCTGCCTGCAGCCTCCCCGTTCTTGCCCCGATTGTAGACCCAAGCCGCTACTGCTGTGTGGATATAGCCCAGCAGCCCCTCAGTGCCTGGGTGCAGGGGCTGCCGAGGAGAGCCACCTGAGAGGGCAGGGAAGGAATAGCTCAACAGCCTGATCTCTCTGGGAAGGCAGCCCTCCTGCATTCAGGGACCCCCTTCTCAGCCGTTACCTACCGCCACTGCATGCTCTTGACCTGTCTGCCTTTCATCTTCCTCCATGCTCTTTCGGCAACTCTGGCAGACCCATAGAGGCATCTCGCCTAGGAGATTCTTGACAAGCTTTGGCATGAAGTCAGGGGGCAGCTTCTCACCCTGCAACACCAGTCCGTTTTGGGAAGGGCCTTCTTCCCAGCCTTTGCGCTCCCGATGACATAGCAGGCAACAAGTCTGCACAGACTGGGTGGAGGTGGGGGGAACCTGTCCAACAGACAGAAACAGGGTTTCCCAGGAGGGGAAAGGCTCTGCTTAGAAATAATATTAACCACACTAATAACTTCACTTATTATGTGCCAGGCACTGGGTTAGGCACTTTCTATACAGAATTTTAGTCCTTGTAATAGCTCTGCAAACTTGGTGTTAGTCCCCCCCCCGCCCTTTTCTCTTAAGATGAAGAAACAAATTTCGAGAAGTTAAGTAACTTGCCCAAGGTTATAGAGCTAGTGAGTGGCTGAGTTAGGAGTTGAACTCCGGTTGACTTCAAAGCTCATGCTTAAATGCCCTGATATCTCCAAATCCTGAAGGTTAAAGGAAGGCTCTTCTCTGGTATGTCTGGAAGAAGCCACAATTCTTGGGCTGTCTGCGCAGTCCACAGACCAATCCCCATCTGGCGGTTGGGGAGATCCTTTCACTTAATGCTGAGTTTGGGAGAACATGTGGCTTTCCTGAAAGGTGCACAATTCCATTAGGATCACAGCAGCATTTTAGAAGACGGGTTTGGATAGCTAATCAGAAAGCCTTAATTCAGTAGAAAACTGAGTTGGAGAAAGGGTAAAGCAGACCCTGGTGCATCTAAGAGGCAGTGAGGTATGGTAAAAAGATCCTGGACTTTGGGGGTCAGACTGACCGGCATTCTAATGCCTGCCTGAGCACACATTAGCTGGGTGACCTTGAGCAAGTTATTTAACTTCCTGAGCTCCGACTTCCTACCTACCTTGCAGAGTTGATGGGAGACTCAGTGCATAAACAGGGAAAGTGCCTAGCCCCGTGCATGCTCAAAGCATAGGCCCAATACACAGTAATTATTATTTGGACTTTTTTTTCCTTTTAGGACAAATGGCATAGAAATATAAGTCTACAGGTTTTTATGTCACATTGAGGGGTACTGATTGGGAGACTGCTTACATTTAATGACCCAAATTAGTGGCTTTCCTATATTCTGCAGATTCGGAAGACAGCTATGCTCACCACTGTACCACCAATGCCACTGCTACCAGGGCTGCTCTGCAACTTTGGAGAACCCTCTCTCTCTGACACTGGGGTTGGTCATGTCACTTTCTTTGGCCAATGGGATGTTAGCAAACTTGCTGCCAGCATAATCTTGAAAAGTATGTACGCATTTCTACTTGCTTCTTTGCATGGCTGGACTTGCTCGCTCTTGCACCTTTGCCTGCCATGAGAGCATGACCGGGCTAGCTGCTGGAGGGATGTGAGAGACGTGTGGAGGAATCTGAGTCTTCCTCGCTGATTGGCCAGCAGATCAGATACATGAGTGAGCCCAGCTGAGATCAGCCAAGCCGGCCCCGATCGACAGAAACAACCAGTCAGCGCAGAGACTCATGAGAAATAATAAATGGTGTTGTTTTAAGCTACTAAGTTTTGGGGTGGTTTGTTACATGCAATAGTTATATTAACTGATATACCTTCCAAACTTACCCACCACTAGGTAACAGGTGTTTGCAGAGGCCTAAGCAAAGGAATAAGGGTATCATCCTCATCCTACCAAGAAAATAAATGCCATCATCTTTCTCGAATAAAATCATCTTCTCACAATAAATTGGCATCAGGGTATCCTTAAATCTGTAATGTTATAATTACACTGACCTGGGTCTCTGGTTTCTAGAAAAAGAAAGGAACAAAATGGAAGTACCAGGAGCATAATGAAACATCTGGGGAAGAACAAGGACGTTGGAAAAGAGTACCAGAGAGAACGAAATCTTATACATGGAACCTATGTGAGATACTGCCTAAAAGGTTTCTGTGAAGGGAATGTTTCAGTGGACAAGGCAGCTGCTTTACTGCAACCGTACAAGGATAGAGCTTCTAACCCACTGCTGGTATCTCATGGAAAGGGTGGGAGACTGATGGAGAAGGATGGTATTCAGAGAAGGCAAGGCAAAGGAGGCCTTTTTGAGAAGTGTCCCCAGGAAACTTTTCATAGCCATAGGGTGCCATAGTAAATCCAGATGGAGGAAGTGAGGCCAACCCCTAAGTCCGTTTCCCTGTACTGATGGTGACCATATTCTTAAGAAAAACACCAGGACATGTAGTTTTACTACAACAGAGTTTCATTTCATTTGGGTATTAGGTTCTCAAGTTGCTACATAAGAGGAAAATCTTGTCTGAGTAAAATTAATCTGACATTTCTTTTTATGGCCTGTGAAGTACAGTATATACAGTTTTGGCACAACCGAGATATATGTATAATATATATGGCAATGTTCAATAAGTGGGTTTTTTTCCTTTTAAAAGCATATACAGAATTCTTATAAGTTAAACCTATGATCAGTGTGATTGTACCTTGTGCCAAAGTACCTGTGGGAGACACAGGGTGCAGTGGAAAGAACACTGTCTTTGGCACTCATCTTGGGCCTCCCCCACTTACCAGCTGTAGGATGTTGGGAAAGTTCTAGTCTCTGTCTCTTCATCTGTAAAATGGGATTAAGTCCTAACTTGTAGGGTTGGCTGTGAACACTGGATGGACAAAGCACCTAGTCCAGTGCCAGACCCATAATATGTTGCCTCAACTTACAAATATGGGAGTGATGGGAAACATTTAAAATCAGGACAAGCCTTGAAAAATACAGAAAATACAGTCACTATATTTTATAAGAATGCAAGCATCTTTCATGTGTAATGAATTTAAGGTGACTTTTAGACATCTTAATCTCTGCCCTCTACCCCATAAAGCCATTCTTTAAGTTCCCCAAATATTCTCTGTACTCTCCTACCCCTACCTCATGCCTTTGCTAAAGGGGATCCTCCACTTCAAACCCCCTTCCTTCCCAAGTTTACCAATAAGTAGCTGGGCAGGGCTGAAACCCAATCTCATCCAAGCTTTCCCAGAGAGTCCCTCTTGTAATTCTCCTCCCCTCCCCATATCTCCATGGCACATTATGCCTTGCTTACAGCATCTGTGCCTTCCATTTCATTTATTTACCTACATTTCCTGTCCCTTCTATTAAGTTGCGCTCCTAGAGGGCAAACATCAGGTCTGATCCTTGTCTGGATCTCTCACAGTGTAGCACATGGCATGGGCTCAGCTGGGCACATAGTGGCTAAATCAGATTTGTTAAGTATCACTATGGCAATACAGCTTAGCAAGACATTGCTTGAAATTTTGAAATTTTTGCTTCTCACAGAGAAAGGCCATCTCCCTACCCTGGACCTTCCCCTGAATGGTTCCAATCTCAAGTGTGGAAGAGTGAAAGATCACATTCCTTGGGGATTACAATGAGATGGCCTCATTCATGGAAATAATGTGGCTCTTCCTAGAGCCAAACTGGTCCACATAATAAATGAGATCAACCATCAACGGAAGCAAACTGAAGCAGGGATGATACCACCTACACTGCGTAAGGTTGCCCAGAGAATTAAGTGACATTAGAGACACAAAGCTTAGCCCAAGGGTTCCATGCAGTAGACACTCAAATCTAATACGTAGGCCCTTTGGCCATTCTGTTCTGAATAAAAAGCTACATTGGAATCTAGTTAACTCACTGTCCTGAGTTTGGTATACCTGAGTTCTTCTTTCTGGGCCAGGCAATTCTTGGGGCTACCCCCAAAGCTGTTTTAACCCTAAGCCTTGGAGCCTGCCCCTGAATACAATGCCTGGTAGGGCCTGGGGACTTCTTTCTCTGACATTTTCATTTCTACTCCTGGGGGGTGGTGAGAATCCCGAGACCTGGAGATGTTATATTCAGTCAGTACTGCCACTGTTTCTGCAAATTTTTGCTTTGGCAGAGAGAAGGTCTTCGTTCAGAATTCCCTTTGACTGCCATCTCCTGCCATTTTTCAAATTCCTGGCAATCATGACCCCTTATGCCCCGAAGTCAACTTAGGCTTTCAACTAGCTGTTCTCAAGTTGCATTTTTAACATCAGGCACAGTATTCCCACACCAGAACATGAACAATAAATGTTTATCGAATGAATGAAACACCCAACCATTTTTCTTCATCACAAAGCCTAGGGAACTGATCCTTAAACCCAGCAGCCCTGGGCAACAATTATTCCTTCTCACTTCAGTTTAAATTCCAGAGCCTGTCCAGATAAAGGTCTAGTCCTACGTAAAAGATGGGGGAAGAGCAAGCAAAGATTCTAGGGATTTTCTAGATTTGGGATCTGCTCGAAAAAGCTCCAAGATTAAATTCTGCTTCACTCTAGGCAAAACCAGCATCTCTGAGAATGGGGGGTTACTCACACAGGGGATCCATGTGTTAGCATGCACATCCCCAGGGCAGTCAAGGAGCCAGGTGAACCCTAGGATGTGGCCACTCCCAGCCCAGGGGGCTGGCGGGTGCAGTCATTAAAATCATTATCTCTGCTCCCTCACCTGACCAGGCCCAAGACTTTTCTGTGTTCGCCTGAGAAACATTATGCTAGGGTAGTCTAGATTTTTCTGGATAAGAGTAGTTAAAATCAAAGGAAAAGGAAGCCAATTTTTCTCATGGATCATCATTTTTACTTGAAAGAATGACTGACAAACTGGTTATTCAGACTTGGAAACTGCCAGACATTTTCTCAAAAAATGAACAAAATGAGCCCATCACTTCAAGGAAAACAACTTTTTATTTGTGGCCAATGTCAAAATTCGAGCTTTCAGGCAAAAATCAGAATTGTGGAAATTTGGAAATTAGAATTTTGTATCCATTGTATTAAACTTAACAGCTTCACAATACTTAAAAAGACTTTTCTGGTGAAAAGAGTGGTGATATTAACAAATGCAGTCTTTTGATATTGTAAAATGAAATGGAAAAACATTTGGAAGAGCTGCATAACTCAGTGAACCTATTTTCCAAATGAGCAAAGTATGATGTCTTAGAATCATGCATTGGTAAAAATATCCATTCAAAGTGCTAGATAAACCAACAGATTTGAATGTGAATGAGTACAAAGACTTCATTAATATGGTCTCAGATTTTATATTGCAAAGAAGAATATCAGCAATCACCTGGAAAGGCTATTAAAATACTCCTCCCTTTTCCAGCTACATTATCTGTTTGGGGCTGGATTTTTAGAATATACTTCAAAACAATATATTGCAACAGATGGGATACAGAAATATATATGAGCATCAGCTTCTTTTTATTAAGCCAGACAAAGAAATTTGCAAAAATGAGAATGAGACCATTCTTCTATTATTATTATTATTTTTTGGTAAATGTATTTTTCATTAAAAAATTATTCATGTTAACATGATAGGTTTAATATTATCATTCTTTTTTTTTTTTTTTAAAGATTTTATTTATTTATCTGACAGAGATAGAGACAGCGAGCGAGAGAGGGAACACAAGCAGGGGGAGTGGGAGAGGAAGAAGCAGGCTCATAGCAGAAGAGCCTGATGTGGGGCTCGATCCCATAACGCCGGGATCACGCCCTGAGCCGAAGGCAGACGCTTAACCGCTGTGCCACCCAGGCGCCCCTAATATTATCATTCTTAAATGAATTAGTTAACAAAATATTTTTAAGCTTTCTCAGTTTTAATACTTAATTTGGTAAATATCAGTAGATAAAACCAACAAAAGAAAGCACTCTTGGGTCCTCAGTAATTTTTAGGAGTATAAAAGGGCCTCAGACCAAACACTTTAAGAACCGCTAATGTAAAGCCTCTAATGGTGCCTGTCATCCGGTGGGTGCACAATTAGCAGCAAAGATTAACAATGACACAGTTCATGGCAAATCTGGATAGCTCTTTGGGGGCATGAATAAATTTTCCATCTCACCTTTCTGTCCACAATTTAGGAATTGCTGGGGAATAATCCAGGTCATCAAAACAGGCAGCTATCGAGGTCTGGATCTAATATCCAGCACTAAACCTGCTCTCATTCCTCTCATGGATTCCTTTTAATTCTAGGAGTTCGTGTATGTTTGTAGAGGATTTCCCCAAGACATATGCTGTATCTAACCAGTGGCCCTGCAAAAGCTTCCAAATTCTATTCTGAAATGACCCCATTAGAGCACTCTATCCTCAAGGCACCCAACTTCAAGAGCCTCCCTGTCACCAAGGCAGATAGAGGACAACAGAAGCAGCCAAAATTCCCTTCTAGAAGCATAGAAAAATGATTAATCCCTAGCCTAGCAAAACTCATCAACCCAGTCATTGCCACTTACTCTTGCATTCACCCATTCATTTCCTCATTCAATGAACATGCTCAGAGCCCATTCTCACTGTGCTAGGTGCTGGGAAACATTAAACGATATAGAATCTCTGCCTTAAGAACACATGCTTAAACCAGGCAGGTTCATGCATGGGGTTGTCAACACTCCCAAACTCCCAGACGTCTCATTTTGGAGAATCAGGCACGAACACACATTCAAATAACACGCAATTAAAATTAATGTAACAAAATAATATACAAATTAAAACAACCATCCAACCAGGACATTAGGCTTCTCTAGTTCATGTAAGCTTATCATGTGCCTTCTCAGGTACTTATCCAGTTTGAGGATCTCCTTCCTTTAGCTCCTCTTTCCTACCTTGGTCTCTCTTTAATCTCCTGGCTCCTTTCTTTCTTTCTTTTTTTTTTTTTTTAAAGATTTTATTTATTTATTCGACAGAGATAGAGACAGCCAGCGAGAGAGGGAACACAAGCAGAGGCAGTGGGAGAGGAAGAAGCAGGCTCATAGCGGAGGAGCCTGATGTGGGGCTTGATCCCATAACGCCGGGATCACGCCCTGAGCCGAAGGCAGACGCTTAACTGCTGTGCCACCCAGGCGCCGCTCCTGGCTCCTTTCTGGTTGAGTTCACTACCATGACAACTTCTGGCCCCTGTGTTTCATGACTTGGCCCCAGTTGACCTCTCCATGCTTCACTTCCACGCATAACATCTGACAATCTTAGGTTCTATTCATACTGCTCCTCTGATATACCTTGCCCTGCAAACCTCAGCATCTCAGTTCTACTCCTCAGCAAATTTGTACTCATACCCTAGTATCTTGGTCATAGGTTAATGTAGTTTTTGCTGAACCAGGCTAAGCAGAACTAATTCTTTTAGTATAGCACCTATAACACTGTGCCACAGACACATTCTGTCTGCCTCAAACCCCTGGTGGAATGAGAACTCTTTGTGGGCAGGGAGTGCATCTTGGTCACTTAAGTGTGCCCAGGAACCTAGGCTTGGTGTGGACTTGACATACAGTACACATTCACTGAATAAATGAATAAATGCTTAAAGCCCACCTGGCTCCACTTCAGTTGCCCTACACAAAGGATAGAATCTAAAGACACAGCTGAACTAGCCCTTTCCTGGATATGCTATGCTAACGGCACAGTTCTGTCACTCTGGGTCACTGATGAAACGGCATCAGCACTAAAGTTAATTCTTAAGGAGGAGACAGAACTACACCTCAGTGCCCTGGAACTTTCACCCAAACTCCCACTCAGGCTGTTGGCTCAGTTCCTTCCTGAAAGAACAGCTGTTTTACACCAGCTGCTTTGTGGAGAATGCTCTCTGGTTGTACAGGCTCAGTGAAGGACAGGGTAGGTAGTGAGTCTCTCTGACCCCAGTGGCCTTCCACCCCCCAAGGCTGGCTCATCTGTTGAACCTGCTTCCTGGGTGCAATCAGCCACTGGAAGGCCTAAACTACCGTTTTTAACCTAGAACTTCAGGCAAACCATATTACCTACTCTGGCACCCACAGGTTGAAGAGTACGAACTTTGGCGACAGACTGTTGTGAGTTCAAATCCCAGTTCTGCCATTCAGTATGATCTTGGATTATTACTCAATTTCTTTGAGCCTCAATTTCCTCATTTATGAAATGAGAATAAAACCATATTTCACAGAGTTGTGAGGACAGAAGGAAATAAATTATGTAAAGTACCTGGCCTGGGCCTGGCACACAGTAGGTGCTCAATACCCGTTAGTTTCTTTCCTCTTCTGTCCTGGAAGAAATGACAGGGAAACTTACTAAGTGAGACTTGCCCAATCCAAAGTTATTACTTGAAGCACAGGACAGAGGACTACACAGGTGACCTTCAAGGCCCCTTTGTACACCCCCCATCCACGATCTCTGGCTACAACTTCCTAGTAAGACCCTTCAGTATTTTAGGGCCCTTCTTTCTGCCTTAGTTTCCCTGTATCACTTTTCAGAGTAGATGAAGAGATCTATTCATTTCAGAATGGAGGAGGAACCACAAAGGGAGCTGGAAGGCTGAGAGTCTCAAGGAGGGACTGAAGGGAGATGGCCTAGGACTGCAGCATGTTCATCTACCTACAGGTTGAAGGATGAAGGGGGGAGCATGGGCAAAGAACCAAAGGGTGCAAACGCAGTGCCTTTCCTGGGACATAGGACCTCTTTTCCTCAGTCCTTTTCTGCTCTGCACATCCTGCCAGGAAGAAACATTAACCACTCCTTTCCCTAATATCCGTTTCTTTCCCAAATATATAAAGCACTCACACCTTCACTCATGTTGTTCCCTCTGCCTCTTACTTTTTAGGCACAGTTTGGGTGTTACATCCTCCTAAGTCCATGGGCAGAATTAACTGTGCTTTGCTCTGGAACGTCCTAATATTTCTTACGTATCTCCTGAATAGAACTTATATATGTATCCCAGTTTTTGAAATCTGTCTTCTCCAGAACACTAAGAACACTGAAGGGAAGGACCTGTGCCCCATAACTCACTCCATCCCAATTGTTCAACAGAGATGGCAGGATCAAATGGGCATGGGTAAGTCTTTGCATACACAAAGGAAGACTAACAGTTGGAGAATATCATTAAATGGGGCAACAACTGGAGAACTGGGGAAAGTCTGTTTTTGTTTTTAAAACTAAGGCTGTTTCTATTCCTGCTTATGGAAAAGCTCCCCTCTCTGGGAAGTCCCATTCTTTGAAGAATATCCTAGGCTTCCGCAAAGCTTCCCCATGCCACCCTCAACTCAGCATTTCCCAGACCCAGTCACACAATACAATCACCTGGGGCCGTTTAACAACCATAGATTTCTGGGCTCCAGACCTAGAGACTCTGATTCTGTAGGTCTGGGACAGGGTCTAGCAAAGGGTCTAGATCAGGGGATCTGATGATTAGTTAGGCTGGGGTGAGGGAGAGGTAGAATCAAGCAACCACAGCTGCTTCTTCAACTGAGATTGCTTCCTCTCATGCTATCAGAGAATTTACCCAAGGACATCATGTTCACTTTATTTAAAAGCTTTCATTGATTCTTCACTGCCTGAAGGATAAAGCCCAAACTTCTTGATGTGGTTTTGTAGAACCCTGCTGACCACTCCAGCCTGACTCCATGCTACTCTGCCTGGGTTGGGCAGTTCTCGCCTCTGGGTCTCTATATTGCTTTTTTTGTTTAGATACTTTCTCCTACCTTCTCTAAAAGAACTTATACTCAACCTTGAAACATGAGAAGTCTTCTCTAGGCTATCATATCTGTGCATCTTCAGTACCAAGTATCTGTAATAACCATGACTACCACGACTTGCTGCCCTAACATAAGCCTGGCATCACTGTCATACTTGTGAGAAAACAAACTAAGAAGGCTAAAAGTCTTCCAAAGGCCATGTACTAGGATCTAGGACTTGAACCTTAACTCAGAGGAAGTGGTGCTCTTCTAGCCTAACTACAATTAATATATCCATGTGGGCAGGGACTGATTCACTCTGCATCCCCAGCTAGCCCAGGGCCTGGCACAGAGCAGGTGTCCATTAGTGTTTGCAGAATAAATTAACACCAGGTCAGGTGAGTGGGAGATTGGGTGTAGTGTGTGTGTAATGGTCCTAAATGAATGAATGATGGACAGCTTGGCCCAGCAGTAGAGGCTGGTAAGAACAAAGTGGAAGAAACCTAACTTTTACTTCTTTTCTTATAATTTCATTTAAAGGCCACTTATTGAGCACAAAGGACCATGCACAATAAATACCCCACAAATGAATTAAAATATAGCCCCTGCTCTCAAAAATTCTAGGTTCAGTATATAAAGGTGTCAGGATCTTAATAGGCTATCTAATACCAGATATTAAGTTTATAGCTCTGGGACATTTTAAGGAAATTAAAAATTAGCCAAGTAAGTCTTCCTCTTCAAAGGCCTTTTAGCCAAGTAAGTCTTCCTCTTCAAAGGCCTTTTAGCATTTCTACATAGTGAATCTCTACTGGCTTACAGAGAAAACCAGAGGTGGCAGGAGTCCCCCCCTTGGTATCATTTCCTACTAAGTGCAATGAAAGTGGCCAGGCTGGGTGGACAGTGATTTTAAGGGGGAGGTCCCCAGGTATAGGGACTATCTTAGTCGTCTGTGTGCCCAAAATAAAGGCCCTGGCACAGAGTTCATAATGCTTGCTGAGTGGATTAAACATAATGAAGTGGTTTCAATAAAGATACAGACTGATCCTCTGCTCCAGTCTCTTGAAGGAGCAGGTTTAACTCTGAGCAGTGGGGAACCAGGTCTCTATAGAGTCTCTTTAAACTGGGCTGGGCAGGTCTCAGCGGGTACTGTAGAGAGCTGAGAGATGGGAAGGGCAGGATGAGCTCAACCAGCTCCAAATGCTGGTTTAGTCTCCTGAGGGTTTACTGAGTATGCACCTGGACTGCAGGCTGAGACCAAAGACAGAGCAGAACTGGCGGGTGAGAACATTCAAGCTCTGGGGATGACCATCTTGCACGGTTCCCACTATCTCTGACTCCTGCTCTTGCCTCAAAAGCCCCGATGTTCTAAATGTTATGTTGGTTGCTCCACTTTCTCTTATGATACTGCTGATGAGGCTTAGAGAGAGGACAAAACATTCCCAGGGTCACAAAGCTAGAGACTGAACTTGGGAGACCACCCCAAGTCTGAAATACTAAACACTATTTCTCACTACTGCCTTATTCAGCTGCTTTGTAAGTTTTTTTTTCTTTCCTTTGCTAATAAGGCAGTAACTGTTTTAGTCTTATTTAGTAAACGAGGGTTTGGATTGTTAGTGAACACATCAATATAGTTTAGTGACTTGAAACAACTAGAAGTAAGGACTTTTGCAATCCCAAATACCTAGCTCAAGGTTCTGCATTTAAATGTGAACAAGTTATGCAAATGAGCAAAGGGGACTGGATGGAACCAGAGGGGCCTTCAAACCTGAACTTAGGAATCATGGCTATTCCAGCCTAACTGCAATTACTGTACACATGTTCACTGGATCATGAGCCCTTTGTGGGCAGGCACCACATCTGATTCACTTCTGCATTCCCAGTTAGCCCAGGGCCTGGCACAGATCAGGTGTCCTTCATATCAGGGGAAGACACTATTCAGAAACTGCAGATTACTGACTTATAGAAATGTGGGCACAGCAGCACCAGATTTTTAGTTTTAAGAAATGCCACAAATCCAGTTTGTGGGAATCTTTTGGTTTTTAAAAAACTGGCTTAAATCAAAACAAAAACAAAACAATGTGTGACTTGGGACTTTAGAACCTGTCTGTGGACTACAAGTGGTCCTACTTGCCATCTTTGGCTTCAGTTTGGCATGAAACACTGAGTTTCACCTTATGTACCCACTCTGTGTACACAGAGAATTTTAAGCGGCAGTGGGAGACAGAGATCCTCACCAAAGGCACGCTAGTGGGCAAAACAATGACCCCAACCCTTTCAGCAGGTGCTTTTCACCACGGCACAAAAGCCTGCTTCTGGCATTGAGAAACCCCCTCCCCAGCAAAAAAATGGGGTACAATCAGAAGACAGTTTGTCAATTTGTTTCACCTCTTTGCGGCTATAGTATTTAAAAAAAAAAAAAAGACTTGTCAAATCCCTCAAGGTACACAAGAGTGTCCTTTTTCAGAGGGGCAGGAGGCACGTGAGACCTGGAATGGGAGTTATTTGAGCAAATGTTTACTTGCTCTGAGTTTCTGTTTCTTCATCTGAAAAATGGGGAAATAGTATTTATATCCTTCAGTTCATTCATTTAACATTTGTTAATCATGGGCATAGGGGTACAATAGTGACTGACGTGGTTCCTGCACTCTCAGAGTTTCTGTAGCGAAAGCAGACCAATAATTAAACCAATAATTAACACACCACATTTGTACTAAATGCTGGGGAAAGAACAGGGGTGGTGGGAAGATTAGAAGTATGGTATATAAAGTGTCTGGCATGAATAAATTAATGAACTGGCAGTTCAAGCAGTGGAGCAGATAATGAAGCTTATAGCTCTTAGGAAAGCTGTGTCCTAAATAAAAACTAAATAGTTAAGCCATTATCCAAAATTCTGGCCAAGAATACGATAGCCTAGCTAAGTGGCAGGGGACCCTAAAGTGTTGCAGGTGAGTAGAAAGGAGAGAAGACAACAACTCCCCTGGCTCTCCGGACCTAAATGCTCCCCTTTCGGAAAACAGCATTCCCAGGGTGGCCCAGAAAAGAGAAAGAGGAAAGCTAGAGGGGGAAGCAGGTTCAGGGTCTAAAGTCTGAACAGGCAAGGGTGGGGTCCAACCTGAGGAGTTGCATCCCAGGGTAGGGGTGGGGATGAAGGTGGGGCTTCTGACACTCAATAAGTGGTGACATTTTCATTAATTAAAAATCTTATTTGTGATCTGAAACACAAAGGAGACCAGCATTAAAACTGGGTTACAATAAGCACAGGTTCTCAACGGATTCACTCTCTTTCACCTAGTTATTTCTACTCAGTGTCAGCAAGGCCCAGGGCTAGGCATGGAGGATCAGAGATTGATGACATAGTCTGTACCCCTGTGGAGTTCACAGTGCAGTGCAGGGAACAGATACATCAACAGAATGTCTCAATGAAGAATGAGGAGTGCTATCAAAGAAAGCAGAGGGGACTGTGGGCACAAAGGGGGCACCTCACGCAATTGGGAAGATAGGGAAGGCTTTCTGGGAATGGTACCCCAAATGGCATCCCCACTCACATGCACAATTCCAGAGATTCTACTAGAAGGCTGTCAAGAGCCATGCCTTCTGGCTGCACCAGCCTCCCAGAGTCCCCTGCTGCCCGATGCAGTGTCTGCAGAGCCAAACGCATCTTCCGCCACGCCTCATCCTCATCCGGCGCTGCATCCGACCCTCCAAGACTCCTGCAGGAGCCTGCCTTCCTTGGCAGGCTCAGCCAAAAGACCAACTCAAAACTCTTTCGTCAGAGCAAGCTTAGGGCGAGCCACCCAGCCCCAGGTGCCACAACCCTCCCAGAGCAACTGTGGCTCATGCCACCCCGGGCTCTCAGTGAACACTGGCGGGGTACCTCCCATTATCTCCTTTGCTCAAAAGAAAGTGACCTTCTTCCAGGTGGCAAGCTGGAAGCTTTGCTGAGTCCTGCTACTGCTCACTCTCAGCAGG
The DNA here is from genome assembly GCF_002007445.2 of Ailuropoda melanoleuca. Classification (NCBI taxonomy): domain Eukaryota; kingdom Metazoa; phylum Chordata; class Mammalia; order Carnivora; family Ursidae; genus Ailuropoda; species Ailuropoda melanoleuca. The sequence continues at coordinate 82,909,889 of NC_048220.1, read as the reverse complement.
ATTCACCAAACCCAGGGACCTGAGGGTTGGGGTGGGCCACCTTATGGGTCAGAAGTATAGACGGAAGAAAAGGGCAGGCTTTGCTAGGTTTACGCTTCAGTGCAGGAGCCCCACCAAATAGTCTTGTGGGCAGCCTGGCTGTCTGCTCCAACTGCTCGGCTGGGTAGGCAGAGGCGGGAGGCCACAGGAGACATATGCTGGGGGCACGCAGCTGCTGAGGGGGCAGTGGCTGCAGGCAGTGTGGGGGAAAGGGTGGGGCCGCTCCCGGGGCGGGGAGAGGGAAGAGGCTGCAGCCGTGCAGGCCACAGCGCTCCAGGCTGGCCTGTGGGTAGGTGGGGGAGCAGGTGGGCCCAGGGGGAGGTGAAGGGCAGAGAGCTGAGCTGTGGCCTCAGGAGCAGAGCCCCAGTCCCAGTGCGGGTATACGACCAGAAGGTTTAGCCCCTGCTCCAGCCCGGAGGCGGCGGGAGAGGGCAGGCAGCCCTGGTCACAGGACAGGACGGGCCACGCTTCGGCTTGGAGAGAAGGGTCCAGCCTCCACTCCAGCCTCAGGGGAGTCAGCCTCAGTCCCAGTCAGTAGAGGATGGTCCATCCCCAAGCTCACCCCGGCCCCGCTCCCGGGAGGTGAAAGTGCCGGAGCAGCCGGACTCCCCTCGCTCGCTCCTACCTGCGGTCCGGGCGCCAACTTGGGCTCGTCCTCCTCCCTGGGGCCGTCACGGTCGGGCTCCACGGGCGCCTCCGGGGGCCTTGCACCCGCTCCCGCTTCCAGGCTCGGCGGCGGCGGGGG
>NC_048220.1:82908485-82909005 GCF_002007445.2 Ailuropoda melanoleuca | reverse complement strand
TGGCAAACTTATTCTGGTAAGGACCCCAGGTGTGGGCACTTTTTCAGAGTGGTCATTCTTGAAGCATATGGGTGCAGTTGTTGGCCTCTAATAGACAACTATAGGTCTGGTAAATGCTTTTCCTTCTATACCGAACTTTAGGAATCGTTTGTGTACCTCTGACAGGGCAGTGGTAAACCTTTACTGTCTTGCTTCAATGGTATGTCACTCTCTGAACACACTTACTTTATAGGAAGTTTTGACCAAATCACTTTTCCATTGGCTATCAGGCTAATCTACTGTGACACTGATGACATCATCCTGATGGACCTTGAGAACAGGAAGTAGGAGATGCCCCAGATGACTTGGTAAGCATGATGTGTGTGCTAGAAGGCAGATAATAAATATCACAAATAGACAATGGTCTGTCTTTGGGGGTGCCTGGGTGGTGTAGTCAGTTAAGTGTTTCGACTCTTGGTTTCAGCTGAGGTTGTGATCTCAGGGTCATGAGATCAAGCCCTGCATTGGGCTCTGTGCTCGG
>NC_048220.1:82904609-82907860 GCF_002007445.2 Ailuropoda melanoleuca | reverse complement strand
AAAATAAAAAAATATATATACAGTGGTCTGTCCACTCGGTGCACTGTCCAGGGGTCTGGAGTGTGTTGAGATCTTCCCAATAAAATGAAGGTCAAGTTGCTGTACATCATACTCCCTATCACTAATAAAGAGGTACAGTATTTGGTGGGCTTCTTTAGACGAGGGTGGCAAAATATGCTGTATTTAATTATTTTTACCTATCACAGGGTCACTTGAAAGCTGTCAGCTTTACGGGGGACCGTATGAGGAGGGAAGGTTTTCTTACTGGATCAGGTTGCAGAGTAAGTACTTCTACCTCTGGTCTTTATATTTAGGCATTGGATTTTGGAACAAACTTATGCCCTCCTTCAGCAAATAGTTATTCTCCTTTTGAGATGCTCCTGGCTTGCTCCAGGGGTCTGGTGAAATTGGTTGCCTGACCATGGCATACCAAGGTTATCATGTGACCTGAGCTACCATGTTATCTGATCTACCCAGCCATGAAATCAGGGGTGATCAGCAGCACTCCATTGTCAAGAGGAGTGACATATATGGCTTGGGTCCAAGCAAGCCCTAAAGGCACAAGTACAGTAGGTTACCTAGCAAGTTGTTTACATTCCTCTCCTGCTGATATTCATGGTCTCATGGAGAATTGTTTATGATGAGTTGCCTGAGGAAGAAAAATCTAAAGCCCAGTTTATAGATGGCTCTGCACAGTATGTTGACTTCAGCCAGAAGTGGTTGCTGGGGTGTTCCCATCTTCCTCCAAGAGGACCTAACGGACCTAGAAAAGAGATGTGTGCTCAGAAGGCCTGAAGTACAGACACACTGATTCCTGGGCATTGGATAATGGTTTAGTCTGTCGGTCAGAGATTTGGAAGGAAACAGGCAGAAGGTTAAGGACAGGAAATTTTGAGGAAGGTAAAATTGCATAAACTGCTCAGGATGGCTTCAGAGCATAAAGTGATTTGTGTCTCAGGTGGACATTCACCAAAAGGTCCTCACTATGGAAGAACCTCTTCTACCTGGTGGGCAGAATGACACTGTAACTATCAAGGCAGTCCCCTTCCACAGCCACTTTTGGACTTTCTCATCAGGTTTATGACAAAAATGGCCCACAACACAGACTCCTCCCTCCCATAGATGGCCTCGCCACCGTCACTGCTGAGTCCAGTTTGTCAGCCTCAGGAAACAGCCTAAGCCCTGGGGTAGAACCTGACTTTGAGAAGACTGGCCAGCTGTCTTCTGGCAGAGGTTGCATTGGACTACGTATCTGTTAGGGTTGGCCAACTGCTGTAACAAACAATCCCAACATGTAAGGGGTTTAATACTACAATAGCTTAGTTCTTGTTCATGTCACAGTCCCATGCCAGGCAAAGGGGATTTGCTGCATGCAGTCATTCAGGGATCCAGTCCCCTCCTATCTTGTAACTGTTCTTTCATCTGTATTCTCTCCAGTCTAGAGGATGGGGAAGAAGATAGAGTGAGGATTGCGTGGGATGTTTTATGAAAAATACACAGAAATGACTATACGTCATTTTCACTCACATTCTGTTGGTGCGATGTCAGCCACGTGGCTCCAACGGACTGTAATCCATCCCTCCCACTCCATCCCCTCTCCCCAGGCAACCACTGATCTACTTTCTGTCTCTGTGAAATTTTGCATTTCATACAGTATGAACTGTTTTGCGTGAGTTCTCTCCCTTAGCATAATTGTTTTGTGATTTGTCCGTGTTGTAGTGTGGACCCACACCCATTATTTCTTACTGCTGAGTAGTAGTCCATCGTGTGCACGTTCCACAGTTTGCTTACCCATTCCACACTGATGAGCCGTCAGGACAAACAGTTCTCATACATTCAATTAGCTTATTATGCTGCTCTGAGAACTGGAAGAAAAGATTTTTAAATCAAGTATACAATATACTGAAATTGTATTTTTTGCAACTGTTTATTTATATATATATATTTCACGTGCTAACTTAAAGATGTATGAAGGCAGGGCCAGCTTCCTGGATGCACAGCGTATGCAGCCGCTCAGGGCGCCGCATTCAGAAGCTCTCTGAGCCTGCCTTAATGCCTTGCCTTTGTCTTCTTGAAATCCTTTCTTTGCATTTTATTAAGATTTTAATTTTAATTCCAGTATAGATAACATACGGTTATATTTGTTTGGTGTACAATATAGTGACTCAACGATTCTGTACGTTACTCAGTGCTCATCATGATCATTGTGGTCTTTAATCCCTTTGACATTCTTACTCAGGTTTGAGCAAGAAGCCCACGTTTTCATTTTGCACGGGGTGCTACAACTTATTTAGCTGGTCCTGTGGAAGATGGTGTGTAGTTTTCCAAACTACTTTTATGGGGGCGTACAGTCAAAAGTATGAAGGCCACTGGCCTCATCACTCAGGCCTGTAAGGGCTTGGGTGTGGAACACAAAATCCAGGTGGTTTGCCAGCAGTACTCTGTGACTTAGTTCCCCTCCCACCCAATGTGGTGGGTGCAGAACTAACTAGTTGCTTGAGTGGAGAGGAGGGCAGGGGAAATTCTAAGGGCGGTGCAAACTAGATTACCATCTTGGCATTGTTTCCCATCCACACAGGTGATGTTGGGCCTTCTGTAGATGTGGGCTTGAGCCAGCCGCAGTGCAGTTACTGAGTCCCATCCAGCTCACCACCCTCATTCTGGCTGACTTCCGGGAAGAAGTAGTTCCACCAGAGGAAAGGAGATCAGGGCCCCTTCCTCCCCTTGAGTCTTGGAGTTGGGCCTCAAACTAACTAAGGACTTTAAATTTTTTTTTTATTTTAAAGATTATTTATTTATTTGAGAGAGAGAGAGAGAGTGAGTGAGAGCACAAGCTGGGGTCGGTGGGAGAGGCAGAGGGAGAGGGAGAAGCGGATTCCCCGCTGAGCAGGAAGCCTGACAATGGGCTACATCCCAGGACACTGGGATCATGACCTGAGCTGAAGGCAAACCCTTAACCGACTGAGCCACCTAGGTGCCCCCTAACTAAGGACTTTCTTAGCACTTTTTGAGGGAGGTAATAACCCTTTTCAGGGAGGTTCTCCTTCCTTCTCCCTCAATCCTTCTCCCTCTAAACTTGGGAATGGGCAGGAGAGCCTGGGACTGACTCTCCCCACTTCTTGTGAGAGAGGGAGGGGGGTTTAGAGGCGAAGGAATAAAGTTGGAGAGGATAAGAGATCGGGTCCACTGTGAAAGGTCTTGAATCCCAGGTTGAGATTTGGACCGTCCATGAGGGTCATGGAGCCTTGGCA
>NC_048220.1:82895824-82903969 GCF_002007445.2 Ailuropoda melanoleuca | reverse complement strand
GTGTGTGTGTGTGTGTGTGTGTGTTGGGGGGATCTAGTTCTCAGTGTCATCTCCCTACACAGATATTCGTGGAAATGTCATTGGTCCCACAGGTTGCTACTGAGACCTGGCTGTTCTCACTCACATGTCTGCTAGAGACCCCAGCTCTCTTCCTGCTGTGTGCCACTCTTGCCTGTGGGAATCTTGCTGAGCTTAGCTAAGTCCTTGTTTTTTTTTTTTTTTTTTTTTGGCTAGATGTGCCTCAGAGCCATCTCCATGACAGGTGTTGCTGCTTCCCAGAACAATGTTCCTCTCTGCTCCTGGGTTTTCTGCCCTGTACTCCCATCTCTGTGAACTCTCATCACTTCCTTCCATCCTCCTCTTTTGCATTCCCTTTTCTCCAGTCCTTGGAAGCCCTCGTTTTGGGGTCTCTGGAGGACCCCCAATAGTTGGAGCTGTCTCATTGATGTGGGTTCTAAACTTACTGGAAAAGGAAGCAAAGGAGAGACAGGTGAAGGCCAGGACATTGCCTTATTTCTGACAAAGGCCAGGGCAGAGCATTCACTCAGGATGGGCAACCGAACCCCTGAGCTGGGTAGATACCGCCTTGTCCACAGTCATGGCAGTGCTCAACTGGGTGGGCCTCCCTCCAGAGCCCCTGGTAGGGCAATGGATGTGGCAGATCTGAAGAGGAAGAAGAGCAGAACTGAGCAGAACATGCACTGTATTCTTCACAAATACACAAATCAGATGAGTTTTTCTCTCTCCCAGGTGCAGAAGTATCCTGCTGGCAGAGCCTCCCTATCTCTTTTAGCTCGTGAAGTTTCTCAAAACTTTTCAGCTATGTCTGAGATGTCTCTCCTTGTCCCTAAGTCCTTTTTGAACCCAAATCTAGCAATAGTTAAACATTTTTAAATAAAACTTAAAAACACAGACAAATGTAAACAGAATTCTATAACGAATCCCTTGCAGCCATCATCCAGCTTCCACAGTTATCAGCTCATGGCCAATTATGATTCATCTATAACTGTCCCCCACCCGCAACTCCCGTATTAATTGAAACAAGCCCAATACATCATACTAGAAAGACTTGTTTTCTGTCCTGTCACATCCCTCTCCCAAGGGGCAATGAGCACATAATGAACTAGCTATTTGAAAGGGGTTGGGGGATGAATTACCAGAAAAAAGAAAAACAAAGGGTAACATTATAAAAACATTATCCTGCCATAGCAGTGAGGCTGTTTCCATTTTCCTTACCACTGTTGGAGTTCAGAACTCATCATTTGTCTTTGGTGACAACCTCATAATTAGTCTCCTTGCTGCTTCTCTCCCTCTGGATTACTGGTGTTTCTTCAAGTGATGACTCATCTTAGAATCCCTTGGAAAATGTTAAAATGCAGATCCCTGGGCCTCTCTCCAGCCTGGCTGAATCACACAGTTTGAGTGTGGGTTCGAGGTGTGTTTTATGAGCAGCCTGGATGATTCTGATCCACACCCATGCTGGGAACTGCTGTTCCAATTCAGCCTCCATGCTCTCCCCAGATTTCAAACACTGAGTCTGACAATATCTTCCCAGCTGAGAACAATCCAGGAGCCCCCCCTCAATGGTAGGTTCCACGACCCCAAGCCTGGTATTTACAGCCCTTTGTGAGCTGCCCATTGCCTGCAGCAGCCTCTTCCCTCACCCCTGTTTCCCTTGAGCCCTGGGTTTCAACCCCATCTTACAGCCTTGAGGTGCTCAGCACTGTATTCTCTCCTTTACTCCTCCTGGGTCTGATAAACTTGTGCTGATCATTGGAGGGCCAGTCCAAGGGTCTCTTCTTCTTTGAATCCATCTGACTCACTCCTCTGTACATTGTAGCAGCAAGTCATGGGACTCAGACAGACTTAGATTTTGACACTTACTGGCTATGTGACCTCAGGAAAGTCCTCAATTTCTCTGGGTCTCAGTTTTATCATGTAAAGAATGGGGATAAAAGCAGTGTCCCATGGGATTGTGACATACAAACAGAGACCATAGCACTGTAGGGAGGCAAAACTTCACCTCCAGCCTCTTAGGATCTCCAGCTGAGCCAGAGAACTAAATTGACATAAGACAGATTAATAGGAGAAAAGCATATAGTTTTTTACATGTGCATGGGAGCCCCCACAGGAAAACGGAGACCCAGAGAAGTGGCCAGACCTAAGTGTTTATATACTAGGTTGAACAAAGAGAGTCAGTTGTGGAAAAGTAACTAAAATGTATGGGGAAGCTAAAGATAAGAATTATTTTAGCAAAATCTATTTGTACAGATTTCTCTTGGCCTTGACTCTGTTTCTGGTGATAACAACATCTCTCTCCTCCTGGTATAGAGAGACCATCTTTTCACATGGGATTTTTATCTCCTGCTTTCAGTAAGTAAAGGGGAGTTCAAAGTTCCTTTCTTGTACGTACTGTTTTTCAAGTGACTTTAGCTCAATAATCCTTATGTCAAAGAGGCGAATTTTGGGGGTGGGATATTCTGCTGCCCTTCAGCACAGAGCCTGGCACGTACCATAGGGTGTTTGTAAACAAGGGCGTCCTAACAAGGCCTTGGCCAAGAGAGAGTTAAAAGTCCAGAGCATCTTGAAATACTGTGATAACTAATACAGCCTGCCCTGTCAGAAGTCAGCTAACACAGTGATTTATTATGGACGCAACAATGAGGTCATCACAACAATGAGGTCGTCACCATTCTGTTGGCCAATAATAGCTCCCCTGCAGTGCACTATGACTCCGAGTTTGCCTCTCCAGCCCCCTGGCATCCACTGACCTATCATTTTCTAATAGATGTGATAATGTTGTAACTCAGGGTTTCATTTTATTTTATTTTATTTTTTAAAGATTTTATTTATTTATTTGAAAGAGAGAGAGCACAAGTAGGCAGAGTGGCAGGCAGAGGGAGAGGGAGAAGCAGGCTCCCCACTCAACAGAGAGCCCGATGTGGGGCTCGATCCCAGAACTCCAGGATCATGACCTGAGCTGAAGGCAGACGCTTAACCAGCTGAGCCACCCAGGTGCCCTGTAACTCAGGGTTTTAGTAATTTCCTTTTCCAAAGTGGCGTCCCAGGTCTGTGCCTTTGACTTATGCTCTTCCCGGTTTCCTACTGAAACAGGCAAACCAAAGTCATAGGAAGAATTCTTCTCCATCACTGGAAATGAGGAAGGGTCTCATCCGCATTCTTGAGAATATATAGTAGTGGTAGGGAATCATTCAGATTAGGGCAGAGTGTGGATGGGGAATCTTCAGGTGGCAGCCCACTCTCGCACTCCCTAGTCCCACTGTTATTTCTTGGCTTAAAGTGGGGCCAACAGATGAAAGGACTAGTAGTTTCCAAGGGATGTGAACTCCAATGGGCTTGGAGCCCACACCCAGGGATCCAAGTCTGTGGGGAGTGGGGATCCTACATTGCTCACATCCACAATGCCCATGACACTGGCTTCTTGAAGAGTAGTTAATACAGGGTGGGTTCCATGGAGCCACACAGTGGGTATGTGATGGAAGCTTCTGCCCAGGATATAGGCAATAAGGGGTGTGTCTGCAGAGAATTAAAAAAAAAAAACCCACCAGTTAAAAGTTGGTCTGTAAAAAGGTGGCTTCTCCGGGGTAGTTAATCTGTTTTAGTAACAAATTACACCAAAGCTTCGTGGCTTAAAACAAAAATAGACATTATTTCATGTTATTTCTCTGTGGGTCAGGAATCTGGAGCAGCTCAGCTGGGTGTTCTGGGCAGGGTCTAGCATGAGGTACAGTCAAGATGCCACTCAGGGCACATCATCTGAAGTCTTTGATGGGGCTGGAGGATCTCCCACGGTGGCTCACTCATCTGGCTCTTGGCAGGAGGCAGTTCCTCCCCATGTGGGCCTCTTCACAGGGCTGCTAGAGTGCCCTCCTGACTTGGTGGCTGACTTCCCTCAAGTAAGTGATCCAAGTGAGGGCGAGGCAGAAGTGTAATGCCTTTATGAGCCAGCCGTAGAAATCACATCTTCTCATTTCTGCAGCATCCTATTGGTTACACAGGTCAATGCTGTTCAGTGTGACAAGGGACTATACAGGACCATGAATACCAGTAAGGAAGAATCATTCAGGGTCATCTTGGAGGCTGGCCACTACAGGGCTGCTGTCTCATGTGTCCTTGGATTACCAAGATGGAGAAGAGAAGAGGTCCCCCACTCCAAACACAAAGTATTATATGAAATGTAGATACATTTTTCAGCTTGAGAAGAAGGAAGGGGCATCTTCAGGGCCAGGAGAAAGAGGCACATCATTGTAGCAAGTAAGCCTTGAAAGCCTGTGAGCAACAATGAATGAATGAACTTTAGGGCCTAGAGTTCACACCTCACCTCATGCTGTCATAGGATATATCCTGTCTCTGGGCAGCAACTTAGTGTACAGGGACCTTGACCTCCAGGGCATTATGCTGATCTACCAAATGGAGGATGTCTTGCTGACAGGAACAGCTTAATTTCCTCCCCATTAAAAAAAAAAAAAGAGTTCTATGTCTTTTAATGTTCCTATTAATTAATTGGCTTGGGATCCTATCACCATCCCAAGAATGTCCTCCTTCCCACAGTAGGTCCACAACTCAGGTGCCCTGACCAGTCTTGGGTGCAGGTGTTTGCAGGATAGGACCCTGGAAAGCTTGAGGAATCTCCAGAAGCACGCTGATTTCTCTGGCTGTTTTTGCTGCCAGAGCCCCACTGTGTGGCCAGAATCCACCAGGGATGAGGAAGTGTGTCCTGGTGTGACTGGAGTGCCCTTAGGAAGTGGGGGCTCTGCCATCATCGCTCAGACTGTTACACTCTTGTACCATCAGTGGCTATGGGAGGGAGAAAGCAGTGGGAAGGTTCAGGAACTGGCTCACCCTGGCCATCTCCCTGAGAAGAAAAGCAGTTCTACTCCATTAGAGCCTCCAGAGACTCTGATGTTGGGCTGGACCACACTGGTGGCCTTGAATTTGGGGGCATTTCTTTTCCTCCTTTCCAAAGCCTACCCTCATTTCCTATCCCAGAGGTGGGACATCCCTTGGAGAGATGAGAGGAAACTAAGCTGGCTACATTCTTCTCTGTAGATAAGTCTTTGTGGTTAGTTAAAAGGGTGACAACCTTCTTTCAGAAATCTTTTCTTGGAGAGCACCTTGTAGTAGAAATGCCCTATGCTTCTAGCCTTGTCCTCCAGGGCTGAGGATTTCTACATCTAAGACAGGTTTTCACAGAGCCTGGGTTGTGGAGGAGGCATTTTCTTATTGTCTCATCTGGCAACCACTGCCTATTCTCTGGGCCTTTCTTATATACCCTATCTCCCATGGATGAGTCCTCTGGTTCTCCCCATTCCTCAGATACATCCAGGACATGTCAGTCCTCAGCTAGACCTCTGCACATCACCCAGAGTGAAAGCTGAAATCCTCAGTGTGGTCTATATGGCCTTACCTCATCCTCTTCTACTTCTGAGCCCCTCTACTCCCCCTTGCTGGCATTGTCTCAGCCACTTGACCCCTTGCTCTTCATGCTCCCACCCTGGGGCCTTCTGCAAGGAATGTGGCGGCTGACCAAGGATGGGTAATGGAAGCTTCTGCCCAGAATGTAGGCAATAAAGGGTGTGTCTGCAGGTAATTTAAAAACAGTAAGACCGGTTATAAGTTGGTCTGCCTTTTATCATCGCCATGCTGGCAACTCTAAATGATGTCACATAAGGTACTACCCCTCCCCCTCCCCCTGAAAAATATCTTCTGCAGATCTAAGTTCTACACAATTGCTGTGGTTATTGACAAGTTTTAGTGAGCAGGGAGCCTGATGCAGGGTTCGAGCCCAGGACCCTGGGATCATGACCTGAGTGGAAGGCAGACGCTTAACTGACTGAGCCACTGAGGCACCCCCTCTGTTTTGTTTCTTAAATTCTACAAATGAGTGAGATCATATGCTATATATATACATACAAAATTGACTTATTTTACTTAGCGTAATGCTGTAATGCCTTCTAGGTCCATCCATGTTGTCAGAAATAGCATTATTTCCTTTTTATGGCTGAATAATATTCCATTGTATGAATATACCACATCTTCTTTATTTATTCATCCATGGTGGACACTTAGGTTGTTCCCATGTCTTGGCTATAGTAAATAATATGCAGCAAACATGGCGGTGCAGATATCTTTTTAAGATAATGATTTCATTTTTTTCAGATAAATATCCGGTAGTAGAATTGTGGGATCACATGGTAGTTCTATTTTTAATTTTTTGAGGAACATCCATGCTCTTTTCCATAGTGGCTGCACTAACTTGCCTTCCCACCAACACTGAGCAAGTGTTCCCTTTTCTCCACATCCTCACCAGCACCTGTTATTTCTTGAAGATGGAAATTCTATAGGGAAAGGTGGGCATAAGCCAGATAAATCTGTTTTCCTGCTGGCCCTGTGGTTCTCTGGACATGCTTTGTCTTAGGTCATCATTATTATTTTTTTAAAATTTTGTTTATTTATTTGTCAGAGAGAATGCACAAGCAAGGGAGCTGCAGGCAGAGGGAGAAGCAGACTCCTGCTGAGCAAGGATTGCCGACACAGGACTGGGATCATGACCTGAGCCGAAGGCAGATGCTTAACCGACTGAGCCACCCAGGCATCCCTTAGGTCATCATTTTAAAACCTTGTAAAGATTTCTTCTTTGATCCTTGTCCTTATGTCGCTGAGAACTATTTTGTTCAGTTTAGTCTGCCTGGATTTAGGAGGTCGGGCTGGCCCTGGTAGATGCTGACTGATAGGCCTTTGGTCAAGCTCCAGAAAAATAGAGTTACACATGCACCATCCTTTTGGACCATTCAGTTCCATGGCTTCTTTCTCAATTAAAACTATGCCTATTCCACATCCACATTCCTTCCTGCATGTTTTCTCACTCTAATACCACCAACTTGTACCCTTAGTTCTCTAAGTGGTGCAATTTCACCAGTGACAGTTGAAATTGCAGTGGCCACTTGGGGGAGATTTTGACATTGAAAAGATTGTTCATTTAGGACAAAAGGTTTAGAACAAAGATTGTTCATATCTGAGGGCAAAAAGCAAGAAACCCTCATGAAAAGATCTCTTGCATATAAAAAAGATAGTTTTATTTAATGTAGGAAGCATACCACTCCTTATTTCCCTACCTTGGGACTAATAAGGGCTGGCTTTCTAATTGTATGGCTTGAGAAAATACTCAAGCCCCAAGTTACTGTCTAAACTAGCTGTAATGTGGTTTCTTTTGTTTTTCTTCTCTTTTTAAAAAGATTTTTATTTATTTATTTATTTTGAGAGAGAGAAAGAGAGAGTGTGTGAGCAGGGGCAGAGGGGGAGGGAGTGAATCTCAAGCAGATTCCACACTGAGCATGGAGCCCGACGTGGGGCTTGATCCCACGATCCTGAGACCACAATCCTGAGACCACGATCCTGACACCGCAATCCTGAGACCATGACCCTGAGACCACAACCCTGAGACCACAACCCTAAGACCATCACCCAAGCTGAAACCAAGAGTTGGACATTTAACCGACTGTGCTACTCAGATGCCCCAAGGTTTCTTTTGTTTCTCTATATCTAAACTTTCTTCTCTCCCCTTGCAGAGGAAACGTAGGTAGGATTTTAAAATGACAATTTCATGTTGGTCCAAAGCCAGGTGCTTCTCACTCTTTTTGTTCCTCTCCTCTATTCTCTCTTTTGGGAAATTCTAAAGATTAGCTATTAAAAAAAAAACCAAACCTGCAAAAATCAAAATCCCCAGAACATTCTTAGTTATGTGCACACTAGAAATATCTAACCCTCCAAAACAGTAAACGATATCTAATACAAAGAAAGAAAAAGTTATTGATTGTAGTTTTTGATGTGTGTGTGGACACTCAAAAATTTATGTTCAGAATAGCTTTTGTTGCAAGATAAGAAAAAGCTTTAATTCCAAGCTAAAACAGCTTTTTGGCATGATTGAGTCTTTAAAAAGTAATTTACCATATAAAAATAATGTTAGCACGATATTTTGGTTTGTATAAGAGCAAGGTTAGATTTCTCATGAATTAAACTTTCTAAATTTTTTATTTTTATTTTTTAAAAATAATATTTAATTTTTTAAAATAATATTTATTTTGTTATATTAGTCACCATACAGTACATCCCCAGTTCTTGATG
>NC_048220.1:82885462-82895724 GCF_002007445.2 Ailuropoda melanoleuca | reverse complement strand
TGGCACACTTAAAATATGTGAATTGGTAGATAAATAGCTTGTGTGTTTTAGCTTTTCTCATTTTCAAATCATGAAACATTGCTATGGATGTCCCTCATTTTGAGGGTTCTTCCTTTTTGCCTCCTGTCCTCCCATTTCAACACTGCAAGATCAACCCATCCTTCCTCACTCTTGCTTCTGACACTGTTTTTCTCTGCACATTGGCTTTGGATTTCTGCCTACTTCCTTGGATGTGAGGATCCAAACGAGGTTTCTAGTAATTTCTTTTTTATTTTTTTAAGAGATTTTATGTATTTATTTGAGAGAAAGAGACAGCGAGACCATAAGATGGGGGAGGGGCATGGGTAGAGGGAGATGGAGAAGCAGGCTCCTGCAAGAGCAAGGAGCCCAACGTGGGGCTTGATCCCGGGACCCTGGGATCCTGACCTTAGCTGAAGGCAGATGCTTAACCAACTGAGCCACCCAGGTGCCCATCTAGTAATTTCCTCATTGGCTCTACCTTTCTCAGATAAGAAGCCTGTTCCAATCCCCTCCCAGAACCCAACAGCCTAGTTTACTCTTGATTATTTTGCCTTCTAGGAGAGAGAAATGGAGCAGTCCAGCCTTCTTAGCCCACCCAGGGTACCAACTGGAAGGAAGAAGGGACACAGAAGGAACAGAAATAAAATGCATTCTTCTTGGGGGAACCTGGGTGGTTCTGTCAGTTAAGCGCCTGCCTTCAGCTCAGGTCATGATCCCAGGGTCCTGGGACTGAGCCCTGCATTGGGCTCCCTGCTCAGAAGGGAGTCTACTTCTCCCTCTCCCTCTGCCTGTTGCTCCCCCTGGTTGCGCACTCTTTCTGTCAAATAAATAAATAAAATCTTTTTTTAAAAAAAGAAAAAAAAATGCAATCTAAGTCTAATGAATACAAGATGAATGAAATGGAAAGGGATAGAAGAAATGCCTCAAGCTATTCCTGATAAAAAGGAAAGAAAGCAAAGTAAGGCTTTTGGGCTGAGTGTCAGGGTCTTAATTCTTGCTTTAAATACCTTCCCCATAAGGCAGTATATTTCAGCCAGATACACAACCAGCTACACACTCATTTTATATTATACCCTGGAAAAAACATACATTCACAGATAAAAAATTCTTCTGAAGCAATATGTATTTATGTACTATATTTCTCTAGCTCATTAAAAAAAAAATCTTGTCACCATCCACTAAAATGATTTTGTCACCCTTAGATAGGTTACAGCCTACAGTTTGAAAACCACTGCCCTAAAGCCTTTGTCTCAGATGTTGCATTGGGGCTCCTCTCTCTGGTGTCTGGGCCTCAACATTTCCTTCACTGGAGGCCAGTTTGATCCCTCACAGAGCATGGTTGCCTGGCTTGAATCCAGGATACCTAGGCTCCTTACAAGAGATGATCATCTGGCTAGGGATTATTTAAATCCAACCAATACTGAGTACCTGCTAGAGGGAAGGCTCCTCTTCCAGCCTGCCAAACCCACCATTGCTGGGGTGGAGGCAGCCAGAGACCTAGCCACCATCTGAGGTAATGAGTGAGGGCTGATGCTTCATGGGCGGGCATATGCTCAGTCTGCCCCCAACTCCCTGCTGTGTTCACCATACCCTCCAGCCACAAGAAGAAATGACAGCCCATCACTGGGTGCTGTGTGTGCAAAGAAAGTACCAGGCCCATTCTCCAGAAATTTGAATCTAAATACTGTAGAGCTAACTTCCTCTGTCTGAACCCAGAAAGAAAAATATTTAAAAAAAGGTCTGATGATATCAGCTATCCAACAATAAAGGTCTTAGAAATATTATGGTGCATAGACTGATCCAGATTTTTTAAACGTTTTTTTATTATTAAAATATAGTTGACATACAATGTTATGTTTATTTCAGGTGTACAACACAGCGATTTGACAATTCTATACATTATTCAGTGCTCGCCATGGTAAATATAGTCACCATACAACATTAGTACAATATAATTGACTATATTCTCTATGCTGTACTTTTTATCTCAGTGGCTTATTTATTTTGTAACTGGAATTGTGTACTTCTTAATCCCCTTCCCCTATTTCACCCATCCCCCTCCGCTCCCCTCTGGCAACCACCAGTTTGTTCTGGAGGTTTTTATGAGTCTGTTTCTATTTGTTCATTGGTTTTGTTTTTTAGATTCCACATAAAAGTAAAATCATATGGTACTTATCTGTCTATGTCTGACTTAGTTACTTAGCATAATACCCTCTTAGTCCATCCATGTTGTTGCAACATGGCTGAGTAATATTCCGTTGTGTGTGTGTATATATATATATATGTGTGTGTGTGTGTGTGTATACATAATATATATATATTATGTATTTATGTGTATATGTATATACATAATCTTTATCCATTCATCTACCAATAGACACTTGGTTTGTTTCCATATCTTGGCTACTGCAAATAATGCTACAAAAAACATAGAGGTACATTTATCTTTTTGAATTATTGTTTTCATTTTCCTGAGGTAAATACACAGAAGTGGAATTACTGGGTCATATGATACTTCTATTTTTAGTTTTTTGAGGAATCTCCATACTGTTTCCCATAGTGACTTCACCAATTTACATTCCCGCCAATAGTGCGTGAGGGTTCCTTTTCTTCCACATCCCACATCCTCACCAATACTTATTTCTTGCCTTTTTGATTCTAGCCATTTTGACAGGTGTAAGGTCATATCTCATTGTCTTGGTTTTTTTTTAAGATTTTTTAAATTTATTCGACAGAGATAGAGACAGCCAGGGAGAGAGGGAACACAAGCAGGGGGAGTGGGAGAGGAAGAAGCAGGCTCATAGCAGAAGAGCCTGATGTGGGGCTCAATCCCACAATGCCGGGATCACGCCCTGAGTTGAAGGCAGACGCTTAACCGCTGTGCCACCCAGGCGCCCCCTCATTGTGGTTTTGATTTGCAATTCCCTGATGATGAGTGATGTTGAGCATCTTTTCATGTGCCTTTTGGCCATCTGTATCTCCTTTTTGGAAAAATGTCTATTCAGGTCCTCTCCCCATTTTTTAATTGGATTATTTGTTTTTATGGTGCTGAATTGTATGAATTCTTTATATATCTTGGATATTGACCCCTTATTGGATATATCATTTGCAAATATCTTCTCTCATTCAGTAGGTTGCCTTTTCATTTTGTTGATGGTTTCTTTTGCTGTGCAAAAGCTTTTGATTTTGATGTAGTCCCAATAGTTCATTTTTTCTTTTGTTTCCCTTGCCAGGGGAGACATAGGAAGAAAAATATTGCTAAGGTTGATGTCCAAGAGAATACTGCTGATCCAGGTTTATGAAAAAATTAATAATAGTTCGGTTTCACTGGGCTCTTTCTGGTGATCCAAATAATGTGTTTTACATGAATTATGTCCTGGAATTTTTACAATATCCATATGAAATAAGTAATACCCCCATTTCACAGATGAGGAAATTGAAACTCAGAGAGGCCAAGTAATTTTCCAAGATCACCCCAGAAGTAATCAATTTAGTCAGGGTTTGACCTTAGGCTATCTGCTTCTATGTGGATGCAAATATGTGCCGCTTGATTCTCCTTTAAGAAAGGGCTTGTGGCTTCCACTGCCAGAGGGCTGTAGTGGCAGCTTTCATCTGTCAAACTGTTTAGGGATTGATTCAGCCTCAAAGAGACTCCTTGCCCAGAGTCACAACCTTCTTGGAGCAGTATAGCCAGTGACTGTTTGAGGTGGAGATATAAACACCCAGCTATGACAGGCCAACACAGGACAGCTCTGAAAGATCATTTTAGCTGTAGCACTCCCTATTAGATCATCTAAGATTGTCATCAGGTCTATACCAAGCTGTACTTTTCTCTCTGCCCAATCTAGCTTCCTTTCCCATTTTCTCACATTCCTTTCCAGCAGATTCCTTAATAGATATTCTACACACCAAATTCTTTCTCTGGGTATGCGTCCCTGAGAAACAAAACTGTAACAAGTGAAAATACTCCTAATGGGCAGATCTTCAAGTTGTCATCCACTTTGTATAGAGAGAAATGCCCCAAAGTTAGAAGATATATAGACTCATAGGTAGTGAGTGGAAATGGCTTAGCCAGCTGGACAGGAACATGAAAGGAGGAAGAATGGAAGAATATGGAGACAAGAATGACTGGGTAGAGACTTGTGAATGGACTTAAGGTAGTGGACAAAAAATGTGTAGACCTTTCTATCACATATTAAAGTCCACCGAAGAGCATCCACCACAGAAGAGGTGTTAAGCAACCAAGTAGGCAAATGGCTCAGCCAGATGTCATCTAGACCCTGTCATCAGCCACCCCAGTGCTAGTACAATGGGCATAGAATAAAGTAGACTTGGTGACAGAAATGGAGGCTATACGTGGGCCCAACAACCCAAACAAGCACCAGTTTAACAAGGCTGATGTCACTGCTACTATTACCAAATGTCCAGACTGCCATTAACAGAGACTAATGCTGGGCCCCCAATGGCAGCATTCTTTGAGGAGGCTGACCATTTGATGGCAAGTTGAGTACATTGGGTCACTTCTCTGAAAGGGCCAGCAATTCATGCTCACACTAGACACACATTCCTGCTATAGGTTTGCCTTTCCTATCTCCAGGGCTTCAGTCAATATTACTATCCAAAGACTTACAGACTGTTACTCTATCAACACGAGATCCATAAAGCACTGTGTCAAATCTGGTAACCCACATTACCTAATGTGTAGGAATGGCTCATGACCATGGGACCAACTGGTCATATCACATGCTGTACCACCAAGAAGCTGCTGGAAAAAGTGGAACAGCCTCCTAGAAGCACAGCTCAAGTTCCATCTTGAAGGTGATACTTTGTGAGGATGGTGAACCACCCTCTAGGGCACAGCATATATGTTGAGTCAAAGACTTCATATAGTGCTGCTTCCCCAATAAGAAGTCTACATGGGTCTAAAAACCAAAGGGTGGAAACAGGAGTGACCACACTTGCCTCAACTCCCTATTGGGAAATGATCCATTTGGGAAATTTTTGCCTCTTGTCACCAAAGCTCTTGCCTCTGTAGAGTTAGAATTCCTCTTCTCCAATGGAAGACCACCTCCACCAAGGGATAGATATCAGCAGACAAGAAGAGTCACTATCTTGGATGAGGTCATTGACACTAATCTTCAAGAAGAGGCAGTGCTGTAATTACATAATAGAGCCAAAGAGGAATATGTTTAGCACATGGGTGATTTATTTGGATACCTCTTTGTTCTTCCTTCAGTGCTAACAGTAAATGAACAAGTGCAGCAATCAGAGATGAGAATCTGGGTTGTATCACCAAGTAAACAGCCTAAGACCAGCTCTTGAGGGTGAGGGGATCCTGACTTGCTAGTGGAGGAGGGAAACAATGAGTAGCATTTGGGACCCTAGGACCTACAGCAGTGCTAGGGATTTTAATTTTCCCCACTCAACTTTCTCTTCTAAGATTCCCCCTGAAAGAGAGGCCCACCAGAATCTTGGAAGAAAGGATCCCCAAATATATATGAAGTGGATCCAGTGGCTCAAGGAGTCACCTGCCGTGAACATGGAAATGTACCACACAGTTCTCCCATCAAGAAAGGATTTGTTGCCTGGCTTCTAAGAGTGCTGTCATAAGACAACCCTCAGCTGTCAAACTGACTCTGTACTTGGGCACGCTACTCTTAAATTTTTTTGGATTTGCTTCCCCTCACTTGCCACCCCCCACCCCATTAAATAAGGATGATAAATACCTTCCCTATTTGATAGCATTAAATAAGGTATTTAAACATTTAAATCAGTGCTTACAGATTTGTGATGAGGGCTTAATAAAAGTTTGTTGAGTTCCCTCAACTTTACCTTATTTTCTTTTAGGAATTTACAACCTTATTTAATAATAAATAATTGGTACTGTGGGGAGGGGAGGCAAATCACCATTAAACTATATGATTCTAATGATTCTACCCTCAAAATGTGTGCTTCAAGCTAAGAGAGTTCTGGAACATCATTGTGACCTGGGGAGGTAAAGGAAGGCTTCTTGAGGGATATAGGAGCTTAGCTGGGCTCATAAAAACACCATACAGAGAGAAAGGTGGGCAGAGGGCACTGGGGGCAGGTGTGCGTGTGCATCCTCATTCCAACTCTAGTGTGTGGTCCTAGTTTAGGTAAACAGAATTTGGAAGGGCAAGTACTAGGTAATTAAGTCTGCACAGCGTTGCAATGGTTTTATTTGTTTTAACTGGTGACTTGAGATATGGAGGACATGCATCTTATGATGTATACAGTGTATTTTGAAATGTACGACAAAAATATGAACTGTTATTATAACCAAGAGGAATCAGAGAAGAAAAAAAAAACTGGATAAGGACAGCGTTGAGCTATGTACTCATCTCGGATAAATACATAAAACCTTTGAAATTATGACATAACCAGTACAGTTAGATTTATGGCCATGGGTATTGCTCTCGTTCCAAGCTCCTACTTCACATTTATCATCTTTATATTCATCTGGCATCTCTATTTTCAATGTCTTACAAATTTCTCCCTCTCCTAGTAACCTTTTCAGCTGAAATTTCATATGCTTCATATCAGCTCAGAAGCAAATTCTTTTCTGGAAGGTTGAATCTATCTGTTCAGCCATTTCTGAATTACCCAAGCATGAGCAAATGTTGTTTAGGAAATTTGTCAAGATCCACTTTTTGTGTGTTCAGATTTAATTCAAGATGGTTTAAATTTAAACCTCCAGAGCTGTCATGCACATATTCTCTCAGGAGAAAAACATTCTTTGCTTTGAAATATAATTGGTTGAGGTTTACACTCGGCTTTCTGTGTATATGGAGTGTGGTTATGAAGAGATCTACTTGAATCCTGGAAAATCGTTTCGGTTTCCAGACCTTCCATATATATGTATTTAGAAAAATGCTTTCTTTCTTTTCTTTCCCTTTCTTTCTTTCTTCCTTTCTTTCTCACACCCAAACCATCAGTTGTCTGGGAGGATTTAAGGGTAACAACTCCTGTCTGGCTATACTGTCAGACAGTAAAAAGTTTTATTCTATGAAAAATTAGAAAAATAAAGATTCTAAGTATTTCTTTTTTAGAAGCTTGAGCATTGGTCCTTGTTCTATTGTAGACAGGAATATTTGTACTGACAGTAGCATCTTTTAAGCAAATACTATTGGATATACTGACAGAATTTTTCTAAGATGACATCCTATTCATTGTATGAATTATAAGTGCCCTGAAGTTCTGGGAACTTACAGAATTAAAAAGAACTGAAATAGGAAGGAGTAGATGGGGCAGAGAGGAGAAAGAAGAGAGTAAAACAGCTTCCTTCTGACCTGGCAGACAGTTTCAAGACATATGGACATCTGGTTCTATTGCTGCATGACAGATGACCTCAAAACTTAGTGGCTTAAAACCACAACAGTTCTTTTATTACTGCCGTTGTATCTCTGAGGGTTGTCCGGGCTCAGTAGCACAATTTTTGTTCAGGGTCTAGAAGCATCTGAAGGCTCTCTCGTTCACTGGGGTCTGGTACCTGGGCTGGGAAGCCTCGGTTGGCTGAGGTCCCTTGGGCATCTCTTTCTGTCTTTACATGGTCTCTCCAGCACGGCAGCTCGGTGTGGACAAATTTCTTTCAAGGTAGTTCGGGGCTTCCAAGGTCCTTGCCCCAATTGAGAGAGCCAAATGGAAACTGTAGTGTCTTTTCTAGCCTGGCCTCAGAAGTTAAGAGAATCATAAAGGCCCACTCAGGTTCAAGGGAGAGGCAAACAGTCTCCATCTCTTGATGAGAGGTGCACCAAAGAATCTGCAGATGTGTTTTTAAAACTACCACAGGAATTCTCAGGCTTCTGACAAAAAGTCTGGGACCGAATAATAATGAGTCATTCCCTAAACCACAAATTGGTTCATTGTGCTTCCCTTTCTGCTGTGGTGGAAGGATACTGTCGTATTTAAGGGCTCCTGCTGTGGAGTTAGACTGCCTGCCTGGGCTTGCCTCTGCCCTGACACTAAGCCTGGAACTTTAAGCAGATCTGGGTGCCTTGGTTTTTTCTGTAAATTGGGGATAATGAGAGCTAACATTTATTGAGTACTTAGTAGGCGTCAAGATATTGTCCTAAGTGCATTATATACTATCTTATTTTATTACCGAGATACCCCATGAAGTAGTTAACCTACCTCCTAAAACAGGGTTGGTAATAATAGACTGCGGGTTTGCAGTGAAATGAGACCATCTGTTATGTTCGCTCTCGATGTTATTAAAACTCTTGGGTCAAAGACTAGTGACGTCAGGTCAGGAGCCGTTTCCACAATGGACCAAACGTGCACAACGCCACACGGGAGAGCAGATTGTTTACAGTACAGTGTGGAAGACTAGTCGGGGCTAAGGAGGTTCAGATTTCTTGACAAGTGTTAAAAATGCACAAATCCCCAGCCATTCCGGGTCTCAGCTGGGGCTATGGGTACCGAATTCAGCTCAGTCTTGCAGACTGGGACCAGGAGTACCGCTTTGAGTTTGCAAAAAGGGAGTGTTATCTTTTTCCTTTAAAGAAATCCACGACTCCGGGCAGCTGGAGGAGGTGTGCCGGGAGCACACTCGCCTCTGCCTGAGTCCCCAAGTGTCAGGGGTCCGCGTTGTGGTCGGATACACGGAGCTGACACCCTTCCAGGGGGTCTCCGTGTACTCTGCCTCCCTTCGCGTGCCTTCGCGTCCNTTGGGGCTATGGGTACCGAATTCAGCTCAGTCTTGCAGACTGGGACCAGGAGTACCGCTTTGAGTTTGCAAAAAGGGAGCGTTACCTTTTTCCTTTAAAGAAATCCACGACTCCGGGCAGCCGGAGGAGGTGTGCCGGGAGCACACTCGCCTCTGCCTGAGTCCCCAAGTGTCAGGGGTCCGCGTTGTGGTCGGATACACGGAGCTGACACCCTTCCAGGGGGTCTCCGTGTACTCTGCCTCCCTTCGCGTGCCTTCGCGTTCCCTCGCGTCCTCTGGGCACCCGTGGCTCCCCGACTCCACGATCCACCTTCCCCTCCTCCCGCGATTGCAGAGCGCGCATCTTCCCAGCCTGCGCAAAACCCGGAGAGCTGGAATCCCGCGCCCGGAGCGCCCCGGCGGCCACTGCGCATGCTCCGTCGTCAGGCAGGTTCGGGGCTGCGAGCCGCTTTTGCGCCTCGCGGATCCCTCCCGCGGCCGCGCGTCCTCCTCCTCCCGCGCAGGCAGCGGGCGCATGTTGGCGGCGGCGGGGAGCGCCAGCGGTGGCAGCNAGCAGGCAGCGGGCGCATGATGCCGGCGGCGGGGAGCGCCGGCGGCGGCGACACGTCCAGCACAGGCGAGGAGGAGCAGATGCGGCGCCTCTTCCAGACGTGCGACGGCGACGGGGATGGATACATTAGCAGGTACTGGGGAGGTACGCGAAACCCGCTGGGGCGCACCCAGGCTCTCCGCGCTGCCCTTGACCCTTCCTCTGCCCCCTCGCCCCTTCCTCTGCCCCCTCGCCCCAACTTCCAGCAAGTTGCTCAGAAGCTCTCGGGAGAAGTTGGCTGCGACTCTGAGAGCGCGTCGCCGGCTCGGCCACCAAGCCGAGGGGCTGGTCTGCTCGCCTTTTGGTGGTGCCAGTTGGTCCAACTTTTCCCAGCGCTGTCTTTGTCTGAGCGTTGGGAGGCATCTCTGGGATGCGATCCCTCCCCGGGTTTTGGAGCGTTCATGCCTGTGCGGAAGCGAGTTCTGGCCACTTGTCCTAGGTAGGAGGGGCTGCCCTGCAGCCTCTGGTTCCCGGGTGTCAAGATATGATCGCAGCGGGCAGCGATCAGCCCGGCTGCTTAATGGACAGCCCGGAGACCAGACCAGGATAGAGACGCGCGCCCAGTGACAGAGTTGGGCGTGAAAACAGGCTGCCAAGAACTTTCGGGCGCCTGCAGAGCCCCTGTGTTCCGAACTGCGGAGCCCACAGAATGGACGTAGCTTGTCACCCAGTACTGATTTAACCCTATTAGCCTGAGGGAGACCGAGCGCGCAGGTACAAATGGGGTTTAGAGGGGAGTCTGGCTGGTAGACCCGACCCTACTTCCGCTCCGCAAGCTAACCAGGTGAGCCTTCAGTAGGGTGTCAGGGCGCTTCCCCGCGACCCCGTACAAGTCTCCATGTGTTTGCTTCTAGATTCCCTGCGGGGGCTGTGTTGTGGCTTCAAGCCGTAGGGCTTGGCAAAATAATTACTCCTGCCCACATTTCTATCACTTATCACACACAGATGGTGAAGAAGGCTTCTTAG
>NC_048220.1:82881867-82885113 GCF_002007445.2 Ailuropoda melanoleuca | reverse complement strand
TAAAAAAAAAAAGAAGTATGTTTACATAGCAGGCACAGTTTTACCTGGAATACATGTTTATTTGATACGGCTTGGGAAATGAGGTTTATGAAGATCAGTGGCATTAAATGCCTCCGTTTCTGGAGCTCCTCCTTTGTGCTACTTTTGTTTAATGACCTTTACTGACCACTCTACAGTGGGTGATAAGGAGCGGAGTGCTGTGAATTTTCTCTTTTATAATCATGAGAGTTGGACTTTCTACACTAAAACCTTAAAAATCTTGGATTCTTTAAAAGTGTTAGGTTTATGCTCATGGTATACCACTGTATCTGTTAGGATTTCAGTTGGCTCTAGATAATGGAAAACTAATGGGACAGTCAAATAAAGATGGACTTTCTCACCTAGAGAAGGTGGTTCATTCAGGCTGCGACAACCATTCCACAAGGTGTCGATGCCCAGCTTCCTTCCATCTTTCCACATCACTATTCTTCAAATAAAACATTCATCCTCGTGGTTATCTCATAGTCTTAAAGTAATTGCTCTATTTCCAGCCTCATGTCCAGGTTCCAAGGAGGAAGATATAAAAGGAAGCTGAAAAGGGTCGTGCCCATATGATTAAAGCAGAGCTTTCCTAAATCCCTTAATTGAAATCTTATTGGTTAAACTACATCACCTTACCGTGTGGTAGTGTTCTTGCAGTAGAGTTCGAGGAAGCGTGTAATTCGATTAGTCACATTGCCTCCTAAACAAAATCTGAGTTCTGTTACCAAGAACAGGGAATGGATATTGTGTAGGCAAGTAGCAACCAAACCTATAATAAAACTTCCATGGTAATCCTCATTCAACTGTTTTGGCTTTGGTCCTTTGCTTAACTCTCATTCTCAAACAGGAGTGGGCTGGAGATCTCATGTTTGGAGGGAGGCTAGTGGAAGATAGACTGAGACCAGGAGGGGACATGTCAGGGCTCGCGACCTCAGGAAGAAGGAGAGAAAGGGTAGGGTGTCGAATCTTCAATATTCTCTTGGTCTATACTTCCCCTGCAGGCTGACAAAAAAAGGCACGAGCTCACTGGAGATTCGTGGAATTGGTGCCTCTGTCCAGGAACTCCCAGCCTTCCCCCGGACCCCAGAATCATCCCCATGGATAGTTAAGCTGGAACAGACAACTGCTCTTGGGCGGAGCCAAGCTGCAGCTTGGACGGTAGCATTGGGGCTGTATAGTGGGACCACAGCAGGCTCTTCTGGTGCCGTTCATTAACTTTATGATCACTTAACCCCACATTTTATGGTATTGAATTTTTTGGACCCTATTTACCATGATATAGGAGGTGGTGGGGTTACTCTATTTGTTGAAATTAATTTTCCTTTGGAATTTTAAAGCTTCCTATTTTTACCTTTCAGTTTAAGAAGCTATCTTGAACATTTGACAGACACCAAAACCCAACATTTACGTTTATATCACGTAGCCAAGCCTCAGCTCAAACGTCAGTGCCTTAGAGAGAGCTTTCCCTGACCACTATAGAAAAGAAGGTTAGCTCTTCCCCACCATTATTCCCTATCATAGTACCAGGGGCTTTCTGCCATGGTACTCTTTATAATTGCATTTCTATTTTCTATGTTGTTTACCTGTTTATTGTCAGTCTCCCACTAGATGTAGCTTCATGAGGTAGGAATCATGTTTATTTTGTTAAACCAGTACACTCAGGGGTACCTGGGTGGCTCAGTGGGTTAAGCATCTGACTCTTGATCTCAGCTCAGGTCTTGATCTCAGGGTCCTGAGTTCAAGCCTCACACTGGGCTCCATGCTGGGAGTGGAGCCTACTTAAAAACAAACAACAACAAAAAAAAAACCAAGCAAATAAACAAAAAACAGTACACTCAGGATCTAGCACAGTATTTGCCATAAAGTATTCAATCAGTAAATTCTGATGAAAAAATGGCTGAGTATAAACACTGGTATGTTCAAGTATTTTGAAAAATCTTTCAAGCATTTTCATTTCCAAGCATATTCCATGTTTATAAAGTACTTTAAATGTGAGTGTATTTTATTAAAGAATATTTCCTTTTTAAAAAAATTTTATTTATTTACTTGAGAGACAGTGAGAGAGGGGTAAGAGACAGAGGAAGAAGCAGACTCCCCACTGAGCAGGGAGCCTGATATGGGGCTCGATCCCGGGATCCTGGGATCCTGGGATTGTGACCTGGGTGGAAGGCAGATCCTTAACCAACTGAGCCACCCAGCACCCTAAGAGTTAAAAATATCTTCTTGGGTTGCGTGGGTATCTCAGCTCCTTAAGCATCCACCTTCAGCTCAGGTCATGATCCCAGGGTCCTGGGAGGGAGCCCTGCATTGGGCTTCCTGCTCAGCAGGGAGCCCGCTTCTCTCTCTCCCTCTGCTGCTCCCCCTGCTTGTACTCTCTCTCTGTCAAATAAATAAATAAATAAATAAAATCTAAAAAAAAAAAAAACTTCTTTCTGGTTATATAAAAGATATTCTTGTTGAAAAACTGGAAAATGCAGAAATGTTTAAAAATAAAATAAAAATTACCAATTATCCCATAACCAAGGAATATCATTTCTATTTTCATGGTGACATAGCTGCGTCATCTCATTCCTCTAGTACATTAAAAATGACTGCATGGGGGCGCCTGGGTGGCTCAGTTGGTTAAGCATCTACCTTCGGCTCAGGTCATGATCCCAGGGTCCTAGGACTGAGCCCTGCATCAGGTTACCTGCTCAGCAGAGTATCTGCCTGAGATTCTCTCTCTGCCTCTGCTCCGCAACCCCTCCATTCATGCTCTCTCCCTCTCTCTCATAAATAAATTTGAAAAAATGCTTCTTTCCCCCTTTAAAACAATGATTGGATAAAGGGATAGACATCCCCTAGTCATAGATAGGAAGATTTCATATTGTTACGATAGCAGTTCTCCCCAAAGTCGATCCACAGATTTAATGCAACCTTTCTCAAAATCCAAGCTGTCATTTTGTGCAGAAATTGACAATTTGATCCTAAAATTAATATGGAAATTCAGGGGATCCAGAATAGTCAAAACAATCTTGAAAAAGAAAAATAAAGATGGAGGATTCACACTTCCCAATTTCAAAACTTACTGCAAAGCAACAGTTATCAAGACAGTGTGGTATTGGCAAAATAACAGACCTACAGATCAATGAAATAGAACTGAGAGTCCAGAAATAAACCATGTGTCTATAGTGAATTTATTTTCAATAAGAGCATGAAGACAAGGGTTTCAAAATCAAGGGTGAA
>NC_048220.1:82877140-82881767 GCF_002007445.2 Ailuropoda melanoleuca | reverse complement strand
AAGCAGGGGGAGTGGGAGAGGGAGAAGCAGGCTCATAGCAGAAGAGCCTGATGTGGGGCTCGATCCCATGACGCCGGGATCGCGCCCTGAGCCAAAGGCAGACGCTTAACCGCTGTGCCACCCAGGCGCCCCTAGAAGGAGATTTTCAAATTAATATTTTATAGCCCACTTTTCTGAGCTTATTTCTCTGTGGTTACTGGATATTTGCAGTAAACTAACATTTTAAAGTAACGATAGAATAAAAATAAGGGAATTTGCCCAATCATAACTTGTGTTATAGTAATTTCAATTTAACTCTGTTTGCCTACCAGAGTATAAGCTTCGTGAATGTGACAACTATGCCTTTATATCTCTCATACCACCCCACACTGTCTCTTGTACATAGATGTTACGTACATAGATGCTAAGTCAGTGTTGAACGAACGAACTGATGGATTATTACCACTTTAAGATAAAATAAAGTTGCTGCTTCCACACTCACAAGATAGAGTTTTCATTTTTTTTATTCCTAAAATAGAGAAAAATTGCTATGCTGATGTTAACCTGTCTAACTGTATGCTTCCATGCTTCCAGAATTACCATCTGTGAAATAACATGGGATGAGGAAATTACAAAGGATATTGTCTTTTGATCTTGTAAGCTAATTTGTTAAAACTCCCTCCCTATTCTGATATAAAATACAGGTTCGGTTGAAGGAAGAGTTATTATTCACAGTGGTTTGTCATTTTCTAGATTTCCTTGTGAATCTTCAGTACTCAGAACCTCTGAAAACTATCATAGGAGAGTGAATTTAAGAATTTTTATTTTTATTTTATTTTTCAAAGATTTTATTTATTTATTTATTTATTTATTTATTTATTTATTAGAGAGAGAGTGTGTGTGAGAGAGAAAGCACAAGCAGGGGGGAGGGGTAGAGGGAGAAGCAGACTCCCTGCCAAGCAGGGAGCCTGATGGGACATCGGATTCTAACCCAGGATCCTGGGATCATTACCTGAGCCAGAGGCAGATGCTTAATGGACTGAGCCACCTAGGTAACCTGATTTTTATTTTTAGACATCCGTTGAATGTCCACTGTATGCATGGAAGAATACAGAGATGGGTGTGTTATAACTCCTGCCCTTAAGGAGTAGTTGGTCTTACCCAATGAGTACACACAGGACCAGAAACAAGGAAAAGTGCAATGCACTTAGGAAGGTCCTGGGAAAGGAGAAAAACAACCAACTGGGCTTTATGGAGGGATATTGTTCTAGTCAAGGCTGAGTTCATTGCAAGGACTAGGGAGTAGTCCCAGAATGGCCATTGAGCCTTGCTTCCCCTCCTTGATCGTGGCCTCTTTCTTTACTTCAGCCCTGGTGGCTCTAGTGACTGGTCACGTTGTTCCCTGCTCCCCTGCTCTCTTCCCCACACCAAAGAGCCTGATGCAGCACTGATGACCAGGGGAGACCACCCTCCAGAGGCCCTGGCTGCCTCTGTGGCTGCCGGAAGAGTCAGGTGCACAGCCCTGAGGTGTTGTGGAGGTCACAGCCTGAGGGGCAGCAATCAGTGAGAGACAGGAGACGGGAGGAACCAGTTGATCAGTTGCTCCATCTTCTCCCTGAGAAACTATTCTCAGTGCAGTAGTTTCCTATGGCCTCTCTGGAGACGTTGTGTGAGACCAAATAACCAGCTGTTTCAAAGCTGTGGCCAGCTTGGTTATGCACCCTCTTATATTGGTTCTCCCCACTGTTTCCTCACTTAGCTTTCCCCCTCACTCTTCCTTCCCTGA
Source organism: Ailuropoda melanoleuca (assembly GCF_002007445.2). Lineage (NCBI taxonomy): Eukaryota > Metazoa > Chordata > Mammalia > Carnivora > Ursidae > Ailuropoda > Ailuropoda melanoleuca. The sequence continues at coordinate 82,880,002 of NC_048220.1, read as the reverse complement.
GATTGCACCTCCCATAAAATATAAGCATGTGAGCTTAAAATAGAACCCTATAGACAGTTCAGAAACATCCATTTGAGGTAGTAGACACACGAAGACACACACAGACATGATGCAGTGCCCATTATTAGGTGCCCCATACTCTGTCTTCACTTTTCCTCTTCTCAGCGGATCCCTAACAGAAGTGCAGGCAGCCACTTTGCCTACAAGAAACGCCAGTGTCGCAGGGTCCCACTTTCAAGTGTAAGGGGAAGCCTGAGTGATCTAAGGTCATCCCGGCCTCTTAGCAACAGTTGGGTTAGGAATGGGCATCTGAGGCGACTTGGACTAATGAGTCTCTAGAAAAAGTTTGCTGGAGATTTCTGGAAAAGTTTTCCACATTCTTCTGGTAGAGATTCTGGAAGCAACTCCTTCTCTTCTTCCCTTCCAAGTGGGACATGGACCTGAAGAGGATGCAAGCGTCCTTGATTGTCAGTAGCAGCCAGAGGGAAATTAATACTAGAATGAAGACCACATACTGAAGGGAGAGAACAGCATGAAAAAAGGTAGAACCTTGATGATACTGACTGAACCATAGAAACCCACGTCTAGACTTCCTATTGTATAAGCCAATACATTTCTTTATTAAAGACTTCTCGAGTTAATGTTCTTTTCGACTTATACACCAAAGCACCCTAGAACACTCATGTGTTTATGTAAATGGGATTTGACTATGCATGCTGTTTTGTAATCTCTTTCCACAAACTATATCATATAAACTTTCCATGTAAATATAGATCTTATATCACCATTTAAAATTTATTCCATAGTTTGTGTGTGTATAAAACTTGAGATATTATGCTAGTTATCTCTCTATAGAAATTTAATTTTACTTTCTGTCTTAGTGATTTGTTGCTTGCCCCAAAACTCAGTGGCTTAAAAGAACACATATTTATCATCTCAGTTTCATGGGTCTTGAATCCAGGCATGGCTTAGTTGGGTCCTTTGTTGTAGGGACTCTCAGGAGGCAGCAGTCAAGTATCAGTTAGAACCAGAGTCATCTTCAACTGGGCAGGATCCATTTCCAAGCTCACACAGTGGTTGCTGACAGGATTCAGTTTCTTGAGGGCTGTTGGGTGAGGCCCTCAGTCCCTTGCTCACTATTGACCAGAGGCCATCCTTACCAAATTCCTTACCAAGTGCTCCTCTTTACCAGAGTAAACACATGGGAAGCCAGAGAGAGAGAGTGCCAGTGAGACAGAAGTCAGTCTTTTGTAACCTGATCTCAGATGTGGCATCCCATCACTTCTGCCATATTCTGTTCTTCAGAAGCATGTCACTAGGTCCAGCTGACATTCAAGGGGAGGGGGCTACACAAGGGTGTGACAAGCAGGAGGCAGGGATCATTGGGAGCTATTTAGAACGCTGCCCATCACACTTTGTTTCATAAAGAGTGTTACGGTAAATTTTTTTATATGTGCATCTTTGAAAACGCCTTCTGTTATGGGGTGAATTGTGCCCCTCTCCCATTCATATGCTGAAGTCCTACCCCCAGTACCTCACACTGTGACTATATTTGGAGATAGGATCTTTCAAGAGGTAAACAAGGTTTAAATGAGGCTTTGGGGTGGGCCCTAATCCAATATGATTGGTGTCCTTATAAGAAGCAATTAGGGCATAGATCTATGCACAGAGGAGGGGCATTTGAGGACACAGGGAGAAGACGGCCATCTACAAGCCAAGGAGAGAGGCCCCAGAATGAAACCAGCCTGCTGACACTTGAGCTGGACTTCCAGCCTCCAGAACTGTGAGGGCGACAACAAATTTCTGTTTTTTAAACCACGCAGTTTGTGGTACTTTGTTACGGCAGCCCTAGCAAACTAATAAATCCTTCCATTAATATCTGGGTTAACGTATTGCCTTTCAGAATTTACTTTGCCATCAGCAGTCTATAAAAGTGCCAGTTTCCTCACATATTCAGTAACATTAGGTGTAATTACCTTATCTTTTTGTTTAATATTTATTGATTTTAGAGGCAGAGAGAGAGAGCACGAGTGTATGTGCATGGGCCTGGTGGGGGGGGCAGGGCAGAGGGAGAAGGAGAGAGGGTCCTAAGCAGGCTTTGTGCTGAGCACAGAGCCCGACATGGTACTCACTAATAGACTTGAGCCAAAACCAAGAGTCAGACGCCTATCCAGCTGTGCCACCCAGGCGCCCCTTAACTATCTTTTTTAATTTTCATCAATCTGACATCTGAATGATGGCATAATATGACTTAATTTTACAATTATTTGAATCTTAGGGAGTTTGGACATGTTTTTCATTTATTTACTGACTATCCGTATTTCTAATTTGTGAATTTTCTCTATGCTCATTTTTTCTGTTAGGGAATTTGTTCTTCCTTTTGACTTGAAGTCTTTGTGTGTTGGGGACATTAATCTTTTGTCAGGTTGCAAATGTTTTCCCCTAGTTTTTGCTTTCTTTTAAAATTTGTGTTATCTTTTGCAAAATATAAGTTTTAAATTTTTGTGGAGCCAAATCTGTCACTTTCTTCTTTTACTTTTGCCCAGGTTAAGGCTCTAATGAACTCAGGAGATAAATATTGATATTATTTTCTTATAGCTATCTTATGGGTTCATTTTGTAATTAAATATCTAATTCCTCTGAATTTATGTGCATATAATTTACATGACAGGAAACATCATTTTTCCCCCAAATGGTTAGTAAATTGTCCTAATCCTATTTAATGAATCTATCCTTTCCCTATTGATTTAAAAGTACACATTTTAGGGGCGCCTGGGTGGCACAGCGGTTAAGCATCTGCCTTCAGCTCAGGGCGTGATCCCGGCGTTATGGGATCGAGCCCCACATCAGGCTCCTCCGCTA
>NC_048220.1:82864311-82876806 GCF_002007445.2 Ailuropoda melanoleuca | reverse complement strand
TAAAAAAAATAAAAGTACACATTTTATTGTGTACTGACTTGAAACATATATATTTGCATCTGATTATGGATCCTACATTTTTTTTTGGTGCAAAATGGTGGTTTATTAAAGCACGAGGGATCCTACATTTTCTTTTATTGATCTCCATGTTCTTGTATTAATAGTTACTTTATAATATTTTTCAATATTTCATATGAATTGTCTTCATTGTCTGTCTCTCCTCAAAAGCCCCTCGCCCCACCAAAAAGCCATCTTGGCTATTTTCAGGCATTTTTTCCTCCCAAAAGAATTTTAGAAATTCCATTGAACTAATTCAGCTGGAATTGTGATACATTTTTAAATTAATTTAGAAAGAATTGATATCAGGATGCCTGGGTGGCTCAGTCAGTTAAGCAGCTGCCTTTGGCTCAGGTCATGATCCCAGGGTCCTGGGATCGAGTCCCACATGAGGCTCCCTGTTCAGTGGGGAGTTTGCTTCTCCTTCTCCCTCTGCCTGCTGTTCCTCCTGCTTGCGCACTCTCTCGCTCTCTGACAAATAAATAAATAAATAAAATCCTTAAAAAAATTAAAAAAGAAAAAAAGAGAGAATTGATATCTCTATAAGTCCATTGTTTCATAAGAGGGATTACATGTCTCTGTATTTACTCAAGTTTTTAAAAAATGTCACTCAGTGGTTTTTCTCATATTTATGTCTCATTTTTTGTTTTGTTTCTCTCTTCCCTTCCAAATTTTTTTGCTATCATGAACGGCGCTTTTAAGAAAAAATTTTTTCTAGTTGATAACTGATGGTATTATATAATTTAAGCTACTTCTTTGTTCAAATATTTTATTTATTCGACACGCATTTATTGAGTGCTTGCTATGTGAAGTACTCACTTCTGAGCACTGAGAATCTAGAGGTGAGCAAAATAGACCAAATTCTCTGCCCTCAAGAAATTTACATTCTTTCTGTGGGGGTGGGGTGATGAGATAAATAGTAAACACAAAAACAAAGTATGACCTGTCAGATGGTGAGAAATACCAAGTAGGAGAGAGGTTTAAGAGGTTAAGTTTAGCATTAAATAGTNCTAAATAGGGGAGACTTCACTGAGAGATCATTTTTGAGCAAAGACCTGAAGAATTAGACAACAATCATTTATTTATGAAGAGGGCTAAGGTTCCTGATTAAAGGAACAGCAAATACAAAAGCCATGAGGTGGACACTGGTGCAAAGAATAAGGAGGTCAATGTGGCTGGAGTAAGAAAGGGAAGAGCAGGAAAAGACAAGTGAGGAGGCAGATTTTTATGACCTTGTAGATTCCTGTAAGGCCTTTGGGTGTTGGTCTGAGTAAGCGTTTCCTCCTTAATTCTGGAAGATTGTACTTCGTCCGTTTTCTTACTTCTCATAAACTCGTCAGCCCATTCATTTCTCACATCTGTCCCCCTCACCGATCCGTATGATCACTCCATGGAAATAGTGCTTAGTCCACTAGTGATCTTCTCATCAGTAAACAAAATGGGTATTTTGAGCCCTTGCTATGTATCCCCTCTGAGTGATGGATTGTGTTGACCATTGTTGGCCTCTTGAAGCACCCTCTTGTCCTGGCTCCATTGACCCACAGCCTTCTTGCTTTTCCCTCACCTCTGTGGCTCCTCCTTTTCTATCTCATTTGCAGACTCATCTCTTCTTCCTGGCTATTGAGGGCCAGGATTTCTCAAGGCCTCAACTTTTCCATTCCTTTCTAGGCGTTTATGTCTTATCTGTCCTGTTTCAGCTTCACTTGTCTTTGTAGATGCCAGTGGTTCTCCCAGTAAATGTCCAGCTAAGACTTCTCTTCAGAGAAGGAACTCACCTGCCCATCTATCATTTCCCACCAGGTATTTCTAAAACATCTTGAACTCCACAGGTCCAATATTGGACTCATGATCTCTCACCACAGAATCTAATCTTCCGGTTTTGCTATCTAAGTGAATGTGACCACTGTGCACCCACATACCTAAGCCAGGAGAAACCTTGGCATCATTCTTGACACCCTCATCATCTCCCATATTCATTTCATCACCAGGTCCTATTATTTTCCATCTTTATTACTCCACCCTAATTCTCTCTAAACTTTGAGTACTAAAACACTCCTAGCTGACTTACTGTGTTTCTGTAGGCCCTCCTCGAATCCAGTCTCCACACTATAGCCAGAGAGTTCTTTTTGAAATGCCGATGTGCTCATATAGCCCCTGCTTAAATTCCTCCAAGTGAGACAAAAACCTCAACTTGGCCAACAAAGGTCCTGCATGGTTCCACCCCCTCCTTCCTCTCCTGCCTCAGCTCTTTCTCTCTCTTCCTGGCTCTCCGTCTAGCAAACACTCTAGTCTTCTTTTTTTTTTTTAAGGTTTATTTATTTAAGTAATCTCTATACCCGATGTGGGGCTCAAACTCAGAACTCATGACCCAGACCTCAAGAGTCACGTGTTCTCTTGACTGAGCCAGCCAGGCGCCCCTCTAGTCTTCGAATGTCAGTTTCTCCAATGCATTCTGCTCTCAATTCCCCTTCGATTCTGGATGTGTCCAGCTATTCCTAAACTTGTGTGCTCAGCTCGAGGGTCAGTCTTTCAGCCTTCCTTGGCCCTCTCATCCTCCTTGCTTTCAGAGCACTTACTTCAGTTTGTAATGATATGTTTATTTGTGGGAATTTTTGATTAACGTCTTTCTGGCCCGCTCAACCAACAAGCTCCATGAGAACAGGGACTGTGTCTGTTTTTGTTCACCACTTAATGCTCAGTCCTAGCCCAGTAACCTGGCACATTGTAGGTATTCAGTAAATATTTGTGGAAAGAATCAATGCAGTTCCTTTTGCTTAGAATGAAACCAAAAAGGTGCATTTTTGCATAACTGGTGCACCAGTACATTTATTTTTATTTGTATAAGCACTTTATTTCCATAAACATAAAAAGTGCCCTTTTTGAGAAGTTTCTAGGTTTTTCTGGAGTTAAAGAGGAAGATCTTTACCCTTTGTGCACAGCACCTAGACTCAGGGTTGAGTAAATGCAGAGTCTGTGCTAACAGCTATCCAACTACTTCCAAGCATATTAAAGATGCTGTTTCGACTTGGGTGATATCCACTTTCTGGAGGCTTCAGGAAATGAGTGCAGCCTGAGGTGCTTTTCCTACTGTTTCTGCTGAGCACTGTCCTGGAGATTGTGAAACAGGCAGCCAGGAAAACCCAAGACAGTGCCCCAATTTGAGATCAGAGCTGTGAGGTGTTTTAAAAGGAGGCAAGGCCCAGAAGTAGAAAATGGGAGAATGGCTAGGTCAGCTGAAGTGACATCACCACATGGACATTTCCAGAAGGCCAGAGGCCCAGCTCTATGGCTGGTCTGCAACTAGTTTTAAGTATTTTGACCTGACTTGGACAAGTCCAGCAAGACAAGTACCCATTTTTAAATCTTATTTACTTCTCTCAGTTTCTAATGCCTGTGTGGGCATTAACAGGGGCAGGTTCTCATGCATATGAGTTCAACTTTTTTACCTTACCATTTAGACTGACCTTCATTACTGAAAATATTTTTAAATGCATCAGTAAAGCGTAGTCATTTTTATTTAGTTGTATGCCCTCTGTTTAGTAAGCTCTCACTCCTGCTTATTCTGGATGCCTATCTGATGGAAGGAGCTTTGTTTCTTACAGCTCTTCCTAAATGAAGAATCCCTTTGGAGCAAAGGATCTCTCTGGGGTTCTCCTGTAATCTATAGCTTCCAGAATAGTTGCTGTTGTAAACACCCGTGGTGGGTATCTTTTTCTGTGCAAAGTGTCCAGCCTTTAATATCTGTTCTAATTATTTCGTGTATGTCTCCAAGAAGCAGGCAGTGTAGAATCGTGACATACAGAATGGATTCTGGAGTTTGAATCCTGACTCCATCATATACAAGCTGTGTGACCTTAAGCAAGTATAACACTTTCATCCCTAGGTTTCCTGATCTGTGCAGTGGGGGTACCATAGCACCTATCCAGTTTGTTATCATAAATGGGGTTGTTCAGAATGAGAAATGAGTTGTTATTTGAAAGAGTGTGTTACTGTTTTTAGGATTGCTTGGCTTATAGTAATTACTGTGTTTCTAAAATAGAATAAATGTGATAAAGTTCCAGAAAATGGTACTTCTTAAATTTCATTGTGCATAGAAATCATTTGGGATTTCTGCAGATTCTGACTCTGCAGTTCTGGTGTGGGATCTGAGATTCGGCATTTCGTTCTTTCCTTCTTTCATTCTTCCTTCCTTTCTTTCTTCCTTCCTTCCTCTGCACCCAGCATGGAGCCCAGCTTGGGGCTTGAACTCATGACCCTGAGATCAAGACCTGAGCTGAGATCAGGAGTCGGCCACTTAACCCACTGAGCCATGCAGGCGCCTCTTGGCATTTCTAACGAGCTCCCAGGTGTTGCAGAGGCGGCAGGTCCACAGGCCATCCTTGGAGTAGCAGCAGGCAGATGTAAAGCAGCAAGATCTAGATGTCTCCCAGGTTCTTCTCAGGCATGATAAGCTGCATTTAGAAGAAGCAGGGGCTTAAAAATGCCCCTGTCTTTTGCAGCTCTGTGGGCACAATGCATGCAATGTAGAGCGTGAGGCTGTTAGGGGAGCCCGGAACAGCGTGCAGGCTCCCATAGTTCTCTGCAGCTTTTAATGGGGTGAAGCCATTATCCTTACTGCTGGAAGTTAGTTCTCCCATCAGCTGGGGGTGAGCCACTGACGCAGTATGTGTCTTACGTGTTTCAGGGGAAAGAGAAGGAAAAGAGTAAAGAATGCTGATGAGAAAATGCATAGGAAGAGATATCAGTGCAAATATTAATTGAATAAAAAATGGGCACATCCAGGTGGAGAGTTCCTGTGGCTCTTCCACTGGGGAAAGCACACTGACAAGGAGCCTCAGAGGCCTCAGTCTTGACCCTCTTACCTGCCTCCAGATTGTTAGAATTTCCATTGGAAGAGGGGTTCCCTCCATTTAAGATATTCCCCAAATCCACCTGTGGCAATGATGAAAACTACAAACACTTGGGAAGTTCCTTCCTTCCTTTCTTTAAAATTTATTTATTTATTTTGAGAGAGAGATAATGCACGAGTGTGCATGGGGTGGGGGGTGCAAAGGAAGAGAATCCTGATGCAAACTCCCTGCTGAGGACCGATCCTGACAAAGAGCTCAATCCCAGGACCCTGAGACCATGACCTGAGCAGAAGCTAAGAGTCGGCTGCTCACTGCTCAACCGACTGAGCCACTTGAGTGACCCAGGTGCCCCTCCCCTTTAACTTAAAAAAAAAAATCATTGAAGTGTAAACACTGCATCTGTTTTCATACAAGGGACTCTTAGGCAACCTGCTTCGTCTCTCCCTGGCTTTAGTTCCTTTCCCTTCTTCTCAGCTTTCCTGAGCATCCTGTGAACAGAGCAGATGTTTACAACCCAGCTCCCTGCCGTAGGGTGCATAGTTCTGCTTTCTTTGCCTGTACCCACAGATTAGAGCCAAGGTGCACGCATACTTGTGTGTGTGTGCATGTTTCCCAGAGTGATTCCGAGACTTTTTTTGGAGATGTCTGAATCCTCTAGTTGCATTTGAAGCGTGTCTACCTTTTGACTTTCAGTTAGTGATGGCCTTGCAGTGGCTAACGTTGAATGGTCAACAGCAACACAGGTTTCTGAGGTACCCCATGATGACCAGATACTTCTGCTCCAAAAGGTGCTTCAAAATCCTCCCCACCAGTCAGAGAAGAAAATAATGTTCATAGGTCAAATAAGATTCTGGGAACACAGAATTCTGATTTTCTTTCCCAAAAGATTTATTTTCCTGGAATCTTCATTCACACACACACACATACACACGTGTGTGCACACATGCATGCACGCACCCCTCAGGCCTGGTCCTGGGCCTCTCAGCTTGTGCAAATCTTCTAGAGCAAGCTGACTGGGAGAGGCCAGTATCTGACAACTCTGGGATGTTTGTTTTCTGGATGAGGGTCCATTAATCAGTAATTTTCCCACAAAGTCAGTTCTACTTTGCTGAGGTGAAAACCCTTTCTTTCATCCCCTAAACTTTGATGTAGGTGAGTTGAAGATTCCTCTGGTCAATTCCTGTGCATAGGCCCCTGAAAGTGAGATCTTATTAAACAAGCCAGCCACTTTGGGTTTGTCTGTGGATAACCTCACCAGGCCCGTGCTGGTCAGGGCCTGGGGCACTGTCTGTGTGTAACTCCTCTAGTTCCTTCTAATTGGCCCAGCTGCTCCGTGGAGAACTAGCCCTGGCTTGCCGTCATGCTGGCCTACACAAGCAGTACATGTCCGCCTGCTCTGGTCTCACAAACCATTAAAGTTTTACCTGCAGTGCCCTGTAAAAGAGCCCTCATTCATTTATACCTCAAATGGCATCATTTTTACATCTTGGAAGCAGTATGACTTTGTTCCCGCGCCCCTTCATAGGTCTCTTAAGGTTATAGAAAGTACTTAATTTCTCCTGGTGTGATCTCCTGGGTCCCACCCAGGAACCCGACATTCAAAACCATTAAAACTCAGCCTGTGAAACAGCCATAAATAACTCCGCCTTAGCCTGCCCTGGGTGCCGTGCCCAAGGGAGGCGGTGGTTAAGATCGGGATTCATCTCTGTAAGTTGGGAAGCAGGTTAGTTTTTATTTTATTATATTTGTTACTAGGCATTAATTTACATACGTCACCTATATTATTTTGTGTGTACCAAACACTACATCATTTAACATTTTTACAAATTTTCAGTGTAGAGTTCTGGGGTTGGGCATTGCATTCTAGTTTATTAGATGTGTAAGTTACTTAACCTTTCTGTGCCCTTGTCTTCATTTCTAAACTCTATAGGGACCATGTGCAGCTCCATACTCCTTTGTCAGTATTTCTGAAATCCAAAAAGCTCCAAAACTGACAGGTGTTTTATAAGGTTGTTGCAAACTCACTAAGAAGCAAAACTTGACCTTCAATGGAGCAGAGTCTATTTATAGTCTTTATTTATATCACTTAGTATGATTGTTCGTATGTGTAGCTGATTGTTTGATTATTGGTGATTAAAAGTGTGTAATTATCAGTACTGCCTGAATCTCTTTGGGGGCTATCATGTATACTTTTTTTTTTTTAAAGATTTTATTTATTTATTTGACAGAAGATAGAGATAGCCAGTGAGAGAGGGAACACAAGCAGGGGGAGTGGGAGAGGAAGAAGCAGGCTCTTAGTGGAGGAGCCTGATGTGGGGCTCGATCCCATAACGCCGGGATCACGCCCTGAGCCGAAGGCAGATGCTCAACCGCTGTGCCACCCAGGCGCCCCTATCATGTATACTTTTAGTACAACATATTGCCTTTCAAAAATTCAAAAATTCCTGAAATTCAAACCCTATCTAGCCCTAAGAAACTTGGAAAAGGGCCTTTAGATCTCTACTTTCCACTTCAGAGGGCTTCAGTGAGGATTATATGTGGAAATTTATTGCAAGTGCCTATCATATAAATTATGTTAGTTGTAACAGACTCCTGATATATGACCTTATTCGCTAAATAATATTTATTGAATTCTTACCATATGCCGAGAGTAGGTGGAGGGTGGTGGTGGTGGTGGGAAGGTAGGATAAAAGATGCCACCTTGAATCTCAGCCCGGACAATGTGTCTATTCAAAGGAGAGGGTTTGACGGTATGACTGCTAAACGTGCCTTCAAACTGGAAAATTCAATAAGGCTGTGCGTCAGTCACCTAGACAACCTTCTTCCCATGATTTCTGCTGCCAAGTAGCTCTCTGCCATTACCATTCATCAGCAAGTAGCCATTGTTCAGCCAGTTGTTTGTCACCTCACACCTTGCTCTTAAAGTCCTTTCTGAGAATAGGAGCATTAGGCAGATTCATCAAATCAACAAACAATTATGTCTGGGTCCTCTTTCATCTCTGCCTTCCAAATAAATGACACATCGAGGTATAGTTGCAGTGGTGCCAGAGCCACCTGAGAGCAGGTGGGGAACTATGGCCCCGCACCTGTGTCTGTGTGTGTAATGAAACCATACCCTAGACTTGAACACAATGGCATTCTTACTGATCTTTCTGAGTCCCACCTATGCTCCTCATAGTCTGCTAGGTTGACTGCAAGTGTGGCTGCCCACAATTCTTCCCATTCCTGTGCATGCGTGTGACTTCTCCATCAACAGACTGACTCTGTTTCCTTCTCCTTGAATCTGGTTGGCCATGGCTTGCTTTGACCAGTAGAAGGCAGTGGCAGTGATTCGGTGTAACTTTCAAACCTTGCCCTACGAGACCTGACAGTTTCCATTTTTGCCTCCTGGAAGTCCTGCCATGTAAAGAAAAGTCTGGGCCATCCTACTAGGAGAGACTGTGAGAAGTGAAGTCTTGGAGGATGAGAGGCCAACTGGAGGAGAGCAGGTGCCTTGCCAGTGGCTAAGCATGAGAATGAGGCCATCTTGATTGTTCCAGCCTCAGCCAACCTCCTAGTTGAAGCTTTGTAGACCAGAAAACAGCCCAGCCAACCTGGCTGACCTACAGAGTCATGAATACTTATAAATTAGTTTTGTAAGCCACTACATTTTGAGGTAGTTTGTTACACAGCAGTAGATAACTGAAATACTTGGTGTGTAGCTTGACCAAATGATTTGACAGTTACAAGCCTCAGTTTTCTTCATCTGTAAAATGGGCATTATATATAAGTGACCCCTGCCTCACAGCATTGTCATGGTGACTGATAACATAATATAAGTAAATGTTCTGGATAAATTATAAATTGCATTTAAAAAGCTAGTTGTTGAATTGTTATTCTTTTTTTCATCTCCCCCTGAAGAATCTCTTGTTTTACCTTAAGGCCTTTTGTTGTAATACAGAGAGAAGGAAGGCCCCCGTGGAGGGTCTCTTATAAAGAAGTACAACCTCAGTCGAGGTATTGAAAACATTTTTCTTGGTGTTATTGTTCTCTACCTGTAGCCCTTTCTTTTTTGACATTTTGAGATCTATATTTTTATCTGTGTATGTTTATTTATTTGCAAATATAGAACGATGTCAATGGTTGGGAAGAGGTTCTCCTCTATCTTACTTCATGCAGGTCCTATAAATGACGGGGTTTGGACATGGAGCATAGTCTTATTTCTGCTGTGAAGTATGCAGCTGAAAAAGTATTATTTAAGTATGGAGGTTTACAGAAATGTAAAGCATGGAGAGCAGTGTTTGCTTCATAAGTGTTAGCTGTTGTTATTGTAATAAAGTATAATAAAGGCATACTCCCTCTCTCTAACCCGCCTGCCGCCCCCGGTTAAGGCCTTCACAGATAGTTTGGTTTCATCTCAGGGGCTTGAAGAAGAGGTGAAAGGGCATCAGGTGGGGTCAGAAGAATGCCAGCAGGTAGATTTTAACTTCCTGAATTCCACTTAAAGGGGCCCACTGGGGTGGCGTATGCTGGCCCACATCACAGGTAGGAAAGAAGAATATACAATTGTGAAAAAGAAAAGACTCATGAGAATAAAAAAGGCAGCGAGGATGTGGGTTAGAGGGAGAATGGAAGAGGAAAAACAAAAGGAGGGGAGATACTGTCCTCAGAAAGGATGAGTCATAACCTACAAGGGCCCTTCTGTGAATACATTTTGATAATAAGAAGGAAGACTAACTGCCCTTTTCCAGAATAGGAAGGTACATCTTTGTAAAACTATTGAGGAATTTGTCTTCTGTAGACTTTACCAGAGATGCCGGTGGTGCATTGCAGAGACGCCCCCTCTCGAGGCCGACATTTCCGACATTTATGTACACCCATGTACAATGGAAGCGTCAGTTTAAGGAGCATGTGTTTCAAAATGCTTATGAAGAGAATTGCAAAATCATCTTTAGAGAGAATAGTGTAAATTCTGAACTACCTTACAAGCATTTCTAAATGTAGCACATGCTGTGAGAACATCTGTTAAGTGGCTTCAAAAGCGTGCTTGGTCCCCCAAGGGTCTGATAAGCAAACGGTCCTAACCAAAGCGCTTTGTCTCCTGCGGCTCGCACACATCTCTGTTCAGGATGCTGCCAGGTTTGGGGGCACCATGTCGGTCAGAGACTTTTCGTTATATTTGCCAGAAGAACTGTCTTGAGCTGCAGGGTCTGCAGTGGGCCAGGCCCACAGCTGACCCCACGGCAGCATGGCAATCCTTCCTTCCTCCCAGAGACCCTTCAGCAGCCTGAGCCCCTCTGTGGCCTCAGGTTGCTAGAGGCTGTTCTCCGGGCTTAAATTAATAAGCTAATTCAAGGTAAGGTATTAATAACAAGGTAACATTTAATGTCATTTCTTCCCAACCCAGTATTTGATTTGAACTCTGAACTTTTACTCAAACTCAAGGAGTCTAATGAAAGAATTTCATTCTTGGGGACTTGGGGGAGGGTATATATGGGGAGAGACCCTTCTAATGTTCATAAAATTCTATCTTAAACAAACTCACTAAAATATTGGCAGTGCATTCCTCAAATTGTACATAATGAACACGTGTTCCTTTTATAAAGGAAAAAGTAAACTTTTTTGTAATAGAATAAATCATACTCCAAATGCAGCCATATTCTCCACCCACATGTGAGACCACCCAGGGCTCCCCATCCAAACAAAGGTGTTCTTTTTTTTTTTCTTCCCCCATGCAGGAGTATACATTTTAAAAGTTTCTAATCTGACAATACATATATTTTAATATCATCATTTATTTGTTGTGATTTATGGATACTGCTGGGATCAGTTTAGACAAATGTGACCAAAGAGAGAAGCTCGTGGATAGTTTTTGTCTTCCTCCATCTCCCAGATCCACATGGAGCCTGTCCTGGGGCTTAGCACCTGTCACCCAGGGGCAGTTTGGCCTCAGAGCCTTCTCCATGACTGTTCCCAGTTTGAATACTGCTCTTTTCCTGTTTCACTTTACCCTGCTCTGCTTCCCTCGAATAGAAGAATCTTAAATAAGCTAACTCCCAATTTGTCCCTCTGTCTTTAGATAAAATTCCTCAGACATCATCATGGGAGAGTGGGTGACTGGCCTCTGCTGAGGCAGCACCTGCTGGTGTCTTGCTGAGAGTACAAACCTAGTGCTGTGGAAGGAAGGGAGGAGGGGACGCAGGGAGGAGGGGAGGGTGAAAAGAAGGAAGAGAGGAAGGAGGGGAGGAAGGGAGGGAGGAAGGAGACAGCTCTTTCTCAGTTGAATCTCTGACATCACTCTGTATATAATCGGTCTCGTTTTACTCTCATTCTTGCTTCATTGCCTCAGCCACCTTTTCTGCTTTTCACGTATGCAGGAAGACCTTTATTAGAATATTCTTCAGCTGTGTCTTTTCCAGGTTAAGTAACTTGTTTATTTTAGCTTTCCTCATAGGTACTATTCTCTAGCTTTTACAATTAGCTGTTTTTCTCTCACTTAAATCCCTGGTGCTGGGAGACATCAAACTGACTTTTTGTAAGCATCCTTCCTGAACTGAGAGTAATACACAATTGATTAGTTCATGAGCCATTTGTGCTATTTTATTCCCAGGAAGCAGGCGAGCTGGCTCTCTGTAGGATTTTCCTGGTGACTGTTAGAGGTTGGACCAGCACTGATGAGTGGTTGAATGTTAATAGTAAATTACCACTGGAAAACAGTGTTAACTTATATCTGTTACATGCTGAATATATGTGACATGGGATATATAAAATCTATTTTGCAAGCCTTCTTTATCAGAGAGGAAAAAATCAAATATAAGATTGACAAGGTCAGAATCAAATGTTATGCCTTTATTTGTGTAGTTGCATTGGAGACTTCTTTAAAGATCATGCCTCCTTTTTTTTTTAGATACCTTCTCTTTCCCTATAAGCATTGAAACCTAGGACTTTATGGTACTGATTTTTTTAGGTGACAATTTTATAATACCAGGAAAAAAATATGAAGAACTCCATAATGTGCAAAAACAGGGGTTTTATTCCTACTGTCAATAAAAATGCAAAATTTTATTAAAAGCTCAGGTCTGTATGCATTATAGCTGAAGGCACTGAATCAAATCTGAAAAATAAAAGACCTCAGGGGTCACTGGACCTAAGGCTGTCATTCTGTGTCAATAGTGTCTGTCAGTCGGGGGAAGGGGGTTTGAATTCTAATGTCCTCTTTCACTTGAGGACTTTGCTGACTTTCTTTGTTGTGAAGACGGTATTTTTGTGTCTGGCTTTACTTAAGATTCATATTTAAACAAAATGTTTACCCTGGAAAGATTTTTCTGATGTGAAGCCAGTTGTGTCTGAAACGATGATATTTTCACGAGTTACGTGTCCTTACCAGACTCACAGCTCTTCCTTCAAAAGTTCTCACCAAGAAGAAGAGGGAGGCGAGACTGACTGACCCCCTGATAGAACAGTCCCCCCACCCTGCCCCGGGGNACCTAAGGCTGTCATTCTGTGTCAATAGTGTCTGTCAGTCGGGGGAAGGGGGTTTGAATTCTAATGTCCTCTTTCACTTGAGGACTTTGCTGACTTTCTTTGTTGTGAAGACGGTATTTTTGTG